>NC_083582.1:56882726-57030226 GCF_027579695.1 Neoarius graeffei | reverse complement strand
TGTTGCATTCAAAAACACAGACATTATCACTCGGCAATAACTTTAGTGTGGTGGAATTTTTTTTTTTTTTTTGTGCTGCACATTACTGCGATTGCTTTTATAGCAAGGCAAATACATGAAAATATGTGGCCCAGTAAGGATGCTGTTTCATAACTCCTAGTACCTCTGCACTGCACATTTCAATGTACTGTCTACATCCAACACACCCGAGTCGAATCAGCTAACATGAGTGTGAAAACAAGGACCCTGAATGTACAGTGCAGGGGTGAAGGGACTCCGGGACATGACCGGGAAACAGTAAATCAGGATTTATAAAGAAGCTGTAAAAATAAAATCTGGGATAGTAGACTTGAGAAATAAAACATTTCAGACAGAAGTCCTTTATCATCTGCAACAGAAATGTGTTCTTGAACTGGCCATTTCTCAAGTCTGCCCTGGTCTGGAAAAACCGAAGTAGTCACATTTTAGTCATTTTGAAAAAAACAAAAATAAACGACTAAAAATCAATCCTAGGATAAAGCTCCATTATTGATATTAGCACATGATTATCTACTGTATGTACTTTAATAAGGCACATGTAACAATATTTTCATCGTTTTCAGGAGGATTTACCCAGTATCATCTGATCAAATCTTCCAGTCTGTGTTCAACCTTTTATCAACAAAAGCCTAACAAGTTTGTTCAATCAAGTTGATAGTGAAAAATGAACATTGTTTTTCATTCTTACGCTAATATTCTATGAAATAATTCATATTTTTGAGAGGTAAACTTATGACTGTAGAATGATAGAAATGTATATACAACCTGATTCCAAAAAAATTGGGACAAAGTACAAATTGTTAATAAAAACGGAATGCAATAATTTACAAATCTCAAAAACTGATATTGTATTCACAATAGAACATAGACAACATATCAAATGTCGAAAGTGAGACATTTTGAAATTTCATGCCAAATATTGGCTCATTTGAAATTTCATGACAGCAACACATCTCAAAAAAGTTGGGACGGGGCAATAAGAGGCTGGAAAAGTTAAAAGGTACAAAAAAGGAACAGCTGGAGGACCAAATTGCAACTCATTAGGTCAATTGGCAATAGGTTATTAACATGACTGGGTATAAAAAGAGCATCTTGGAGTGGCAGCGGCTCTCAGAAGTAAAGATGGGAAGAGGATCACCAATCCCCCTAATTCTGCGCCGACAAATAGTGGAGCAATATTAGAAAGGAGTTTGACAGTGTAAAATTGCAAAGAGTTTGAACATATCATCATCTACAGTGCATAATATCATCAAAAGATTCAGAGAATCTGGAAGAATCTCTGTGCGTAAGGGTCAAGGCCGGAAAACCATACTGGGTGCCCGTGATCTTCGGGCCCTTAGACGGCACTGCATCACATACAGGCGTGCTTCTGTATTGGAAATCACAAAATGGGCTCAGGAATATTTCCAGAGAACATTATCTGTGAACACAATTCACCGTGCCATCCGCCGTTGCCAGCTAAACCTCCATAGTTCAAAGAAGAAGCCATATCTAAACATGATCCAGAAGCGCAGACGTCTTCTCTGGGCCAAGGCTCATTTAAAATGGACTGTGGCAAAGTGGAAAACTGTTCTGTGGTCAGACGAATCAAAATTTGAAGTTCTTTATGGAAATCAGGGACGCCGTGTCATTCGGACTAAAGAGGAGAAGGACGACCCAAGTTGTTATCAGCGCTCAGTTCAGAAGCCTGCATCTCTGATGGTATGGGGTTGCATTAGTGCGTGTGGCATGGGCAGCTTACACATCTGGAAAGACACCATCAATGCTGAAAGGTATATCCAGGTTCTAGAGCAACATATGCTCCCATCCAGACGACGTCTCTTTCAGGGAAGACCTTGCATTTTCCAACATGACAATGCCAAACCACATACTGCATCAATTACAGCATCATGGCTGCGTAGAAGAAGGGTCCGGGTACTGAACTGACCAGCCTGCAGTCCAGATCTTTCACCCATAGAAAACATTTGGTGCATCATAAAACGGAAGATACGACAAAAAAGACCTAAGACAGTTGAGCAACTAGAATCCTACATTAGACAAGAATGGGTTAACATTCCTATCCCTAAACTTGAGCAACTTGTCTCCTCAGTCCCCAGACGTTTACAGACTGTTGTAAAGAGAAAAGGGGATGTCTCACAGTGGTAAACATGGCCTTGTCCCAACTTTTTTGAGATGTGTTGTTGTCATGAAATTTAAAATCACCTAATTTTTCTCTTTAAATGGTACATTTTCTCAGTTTAAACATTTGATATGTCATCTATGTTCTATTCTGAATAAAATATGGAATTTTGAAACTTCCACATCATTGCATTCCGTTTTTATTTACAATTTGTACTTAGTCCCAACTTTTTTGGAATCGGGGTTGTAATATCTAGACTTATTATTTATAACCGGTCTTTCAGAAACTGCTTCCTGGATGTCCGTCCGTCCATCCATCCATCCTCTATACCACTCATCTGTCAGAGTTGTAAAGGAAGTTGGAATCAATCCCAGCTGACTTCGGGTGAGAGGCGGGATACACCCTGGGCAGGTCACCAGTCTATCGCAGGGCCAAGCACAGACTGAAACAGGCACACCATGGGTAATTTAGAGTAGCCAGTTGACCAAATCCGCATGTCTTTGGACTGCAGGGAAGAAACCAACGCAGGCATGAGGAGAACACGCAAACGCCACACAGAAAGGCACCAGTCTGCCATAAGTATCAAACCCAGAACCTTCTTGTTGTAAGGCATCTGTGCTAACCTCTGCATTACTGAACTGTTTAGCAACTGAAATCCTATAATCAGGAAAGAATGAGACATTTGTCTTTCAAAACTACAGCAGCTGGTCTCCTCAGTTCTAAAATGTACAGTGTGTTGTTAAAAGTAAAGGTGATGCAACACAGTGGTAAACATGCCCCTGTCCCAACTCTTTTGAAACATGTTGCCGACATCAAATTCAAAATGAGCATATATTTAAAAAATAAAAAAATTCTCAGTTTCAACATTTGATATGTTGTCTTTGTACTATTTTCACTGAAATATTGAGTTTCCATGATTTGCACATCATTGCATTCTGCATTGCAAATACGCTGTGTATTTATACTTTACACAGCGTCTCAACATTTTTTGGAAACGGGGCTGTAAAAAAGCATGAGGGGGCTTGCTGCTATAAGGAAATTATTCACAACATTTGGTGTGATATGGCCCACTGTGGAATGCAGTTACTGTTACCACCCTGTAGCTGATTACTTACCTGTAAGTGTATGCCATTAAATTGGTGGCACAGTGGTGTAGTGGTTAGCACTGTTGCCTCACAGCAAGAAGGTTCTGGGTTCGAACCTCACAGTTGACAAAGGGGCCCTTTCTGTGTGGAGTTTGCATGTTCTCCCTGTGTCTGTGTGGGTTTCCTGGTGCTCTGGTTTCCCCCACAGTCCAAAGACATGCAGGTTAGTTGCACAAGCCAGTACATACTTCGTGCCAGTCCCAAGCCTGGATATACTGGGGAGGATTGTGTCAGGAAGGGCGTCCGGTGTAAAACCCATGCCAAATCAAATGTGCAGAACAGATCTGCTGTGGCAACCCTTAATGGGAGCAGCTGAAAGAAGATGACATTAAATAATTTATTCTTTCTTATGCCACAGTAATTTGCTAACAATTACTAATTTTTAATTAATTAATGGCACACAGTAACGCAACACAGTTTAATCGTTAATATCCAGGAGACAAATGAGTTACTGATATCACTCATTATAGCAGCTATAAACAGCCGTTCACTCACCAGACTCCTCCCGCTCTCAAAATTTGATTTGATACCCTGCCAAAACACACACACACACGCACGCACACACACCATCATGCATTGTGGTTAAATGTGTCCTAATGTTTTATTTGCACTCTGATTAAACTTTCAAATTCAAATCGGTTACATACAAGTGATTTGGGGGAGGGAGGGGGAAAATTTTTTTTTTATAAAGCTCCGTTATCCTCATGTCATTGTCTAGCCAAACATTTACAGTGTTCATGCCACAATATAAACATATTCAATATTATTCTTTCACACACTCGTACACCACAGCGACAGGAGAGGACAAATAATCCTGTACACCTAATTTGCCAGTGCAGAAGTGGTGAGATTATGAAAGAGGAAATGCTTGTATGTGTGCATGCATCTCAGAAAGTAAGAAAACCAAGATCATTTGGGAGGCAATATTTCTGAACCATGGTACAGAGGAAGAAAAAAAAAATACGTCACGTGTAGTGATTAGGCCATGCCGAATGGAGAAGTACTTGACACTTAGGATTGGCTTGTACGGTACCTGTTCCCAGAGAAAGTGCTGCAGACGTTGGATGTTTAATCAGACCCTGTAGGCTGAATATAATGAGGCAGATGAGAGGGAACTGGAGGTGAGAATGAGAGAACATTTTAAATGGGTCTGTATGCCTGAAATCCAGTGTGTATACATATTCCTACATTCAGTATAGGGATGGTGAAGGGTGCAAGTAGGCTCTCTTGTCCTATTCAGAAATTATTCAGACCCAAACCATGAAATCCAAGGAAAACTCTGTCGACCCAATGGCTAATCCTCCCAGAGATGGGAGAACCTGCTGGAAAAATAATCATCTATACATTTGCAAAGACACTGTATAACTAAAAAGGCATTATTAATAAAGAAATGCATGATTAGGAAATTTCTAATGGCGTAAACCAAAACACCAAGAGTGCTCTGAGAGCACAATATATTGTAAACAAAATTGCAATATGCATATTACTGTCCTACAGTATAACAAAGCACATCTGTGACGAATCTCAGTCCCTTCGACTGGAGCGGGAGTATGAGAGGACTTCCAGAAAACTGGCAGACATCTTAGCCAGAGAGGATCGTTCATTTTTGTCAACCTGGAATGACCATCATTGAACAGAGGTGGGTGTCTATGACATCTTTTATCTGCCACCTACAATGCAGCCATCAGCATTCTGATTCGGATTCTATGATGATCCATGAGAGGATAAATACTGGATACTCCCTATTAGTCAGACAGAACTGATGATGCCTTTAGGTTGAGAGGCGAAACGTTTTCAAGAATCTTCAAGCAAGTCCAGTTGCTCTCTTCAACCAACCACAGATTCCTATAACAAAGCCTTTTCTTAAAAAAAGTTATTCTACACAACTGAAGAAATTCACTTACTTATGACGTCTTTCAATGCCTTTCTTACAGTAGCTGACTTCTTGATTACATCTAACGCTTGGCATCTCTGGCCACCGCCGGATGGTGTACTGTACGTGACCTAGAAATCATCTGAAAGTGAACATTTCTTCAGTTGTGTACAATAAGAACTTTAAGATTAGTAATCAACCAACTGGATGAAACTTTGCGATAAAGCCTTTTGCCAAGTTTTGTGAAATTCCTCCAAAAATTGTGAGAGGAGTTGATTTCAGAAGGGACGGATGGACAGATGGACTTCACCACGACATAATGTCCCCCTTCGGGCCTTTTGGCCAGCAGGGGATAAAAATGCAAGCTTTTATAAAAGTGCATGCTTTATTCAGAAAAGTCTCACACAACAGTTATGCATGGCTTTCTCAAAGTCCTAGTCATCATTACTTCTTACCTTTGGCTATCCATTCCCTCCATTACATTTGGTTGTGTTTTGGGTTAGGAAGATGATTATATCTGGAATTAAAACAATAGCATTTCAGCACTTTGTATTTGAACCCCGCCTGAAGTAAGGAAAAGAAAGAATCAGCAAAGAGAAGTGACAGGAGATGTGCAGAGGACAGGATCGGCTGACTCTGCTGTGTTTGACAGTGAAGCTTTAACCCACATCCTCAGCACTTTGTCCATTTAGAAATTAAAATCCAAGCAGTGACAGATCAAGCTCAGTGACGGATCACAGATCACCACCTTTACAGAGACTTTCATCACCGTTCTCTCCATGCACAAAATACTGCAGTCATTTCTCCGTCTCTGGGTTATATATACTCCCTCAAGAAATGAGTGCACTCACATTCTGATACACAATTGCACATTCTCTTACAAAACATGCGCTTAGTTTGTGAACAGCTGGAGCACATCAGGAATGAAAGGCAATAACTTCCTAATTTGGTTGCAGGTCATACTGTTTTCACTATACGTTTGGGAACCTTATGTCATACTGTTTTAAGTAAGGATTAAAACATATTGGGTTGTGCGGTTTTAGACAAATAATCAAGAGCTGAGTGGCTGAAGTTGATCATTTTCCAATAATGTGTGTTCCAACATGTTTTATTCCTCTTATGCTGCAGCAATTTGCTAATGCTAACTTTATTTAAAATATAGCATTTATTAAAAATAATTTTAGTTCTTGTTACATTTATTTTTTGTGGAATGTCCTCCATCCTAAAGTCTTTCCTTTGTTGGAAAACTAATAATCAGACTACACAATAGTTTGGTCTTTCATGATGGTCACCATGTCAGATTATGGCAATCAATCATGGCAATCATAGTGCCATAAATTCTTGCCGTGTCTTGGTCGGGAGACTGGCAACACTACAAGTTTGACCCCGACCAATCATTATTCATGTCCTTGCATGTTGTCGGGGAGGATGGTCAAGAAGTTAAATCAATCAATCATGGTCATCAAGGAACATGTTACAGGAGTTCTCAAACTGGACAGGAAAACACACAAAAAAAAAAATCTTACATGCTAGATTTTTCATCAGGGTGTCACGGCAAATAGCTGTTCTTTGACTATGTCACACTATTAAGCCTGTTCAATGTTGGTGAAATTCAGAACATTTTTCCACCCCGACAAAATCGTCCTGAATTTCTCTAGTCTGAGCCGGTCATGAGAGTTAGTGTTCCCTCTGACTGTTACACTGCAAAAAATAAAAATCTTAGGAAGTTTGTCTATTTTCAAGTCAAAACATCTAGCCACCCTTATTATAAGACATAATTGCCCAACAAGCAAAACCTCATTTAGCTAGAAAGGCTAGTTTTTAGACAGTCCATCTTGAAAATCTTGTATAGACAAAATGTCTTGAAAAAGTCTTATTTGGAGCACCTTTGAAAATAAAAGTTTTTTTTTTAAAACAAGTACGTATGGGTGGCACGGTGGTGTAGTGGTTAGCGCTGTCGCCTCACAGCAAGAAGGTCCTGGGTTCGAGCTCCGGGGCTGGCGAGGTCCTTTCTGTGTGGAGTTTGCATGTTCTCCCCGTGTCCGCGTGGGTTTCCTCCGGGTGCTCCGGTTTCCCCCACAGTCCAAAGACATGCAGGTTAGGTTAACTGGTGACTCTAAATTGAGCGTAGGTGTGAATGTGAGTGTGAATGGTTGTCTGTGTCTATGTGTCAGCCCTGTGATGACCTGGCGACTTGTCCAGGGTGTACCCCGCCTTTCGCCCGTAGTCAGCTGGGATAGGCTCCAGCTTGCCTGCGACCCTGTAGAACAGGATAAAGCGGCTACAGATAATGAGATGAGATGAGGTCACAAAAGGAGAATCTTTTAAGCTAGCAATGCTTAGTTGTAGAATTTAACAATCCTAATATTAGTATATTTATCTTAAATTCAGTTTTTACTGCTAAGACTTTGTCATGAATTTAAGTGAAATACCCTTAAAATGAAACAAATAAAAAAGACTTGAATGGCTAAATGTAAGAATTACGACCTTGTTATAAGAACTATTTTGAGTGAATCAGATCTCGCATAATAAGTTCCCCGATCTTATTTTGGAATTATTTCATCTAAAAACAGGTTAGATTTTTCATCTTACTTTAAGAAATCTTACCAAGTCAAATTTGACTAGTTCCATTGGCAGATTTTTTTTTCACCTGATTCAAGCAAATATGCTTTGTTTTAATCTTTTATTTCTTATTTTTGAAAGGCCATTTTTTGCAGTGTACACTGGAGACTCGAAACAAAAATTGCATTTTTTTTTTGCATTTATTTATATGGCGGGATTGTAAGTTGCTACTATACAAAAGCTAATAATATACTGTATTAATGTGCTCCTAATAAACATGTGAATTGCCATGCGTACAGAACTCAGTGGTGTGATCTTATAGAAAATTAACCACCACCTTCTGACCAATCAGATTTGGCCATTCAATAGTGGTATAAATGGTTGTGTCCTTTTGGTAGCACAGTGATTTGGAAATTTTTTCTCAGTTAAAATAATTTGATCTACTGTACATTTTTCAAGTCTTCAGCGCAATATCAAAGAAGAAAATGGATTCAAACGTTGAGAGATGCATGAAGTACACACAGCTGACAAACATGTGTCCACTCATCTACTTGCACGCGCTGACCCTGTCGCCCCTCCATCTGCCTCACCGTCTCACCTTACATCCCTGACATGCAGAACGCCCTGATCTAATGCACACTTTCCACTCATCTTCTATCACAACCTGCAGGAGACACAAAACATCTATTTGCTCTCAGAAAATGTTTCATCATGGATCAATAAATGAGTTGCTCACTGGAACGGATTGTGGACTAAAAGCATAAATGCACAATACTGTAAAAATAAATAAATAAATAAACCCTCTACAAGCCCCAGTGGTAAATGGCAGGTATGTATGCAGCAGGTGGACACATGATTTATGAGGAAGATCATTTTACCCCCTCCCTCAGTTTCCCAGATCCCAGCAGACTCCACTGTCCATTAAAGATGACATCACACAGCTGCTAGAACAGCCATGTGCAGCTGTGGCCCATAAGAGAAGATCAGCTAACCCCTAATCCCCCCATCTTACCTCAACTCTCTCTCACACACGGCACTAGAATTGGTTCCATTTTCTTGAGTTTGCATCGTTTAGTGGTTTCTGGTTCTTTTGTTGAAATTGAAAATATTAAACCCCCCCCCCCCAAAAAAAAAAAATCTTCCAAACATGGTGCGAAATTTCTCAGATCTTTGCAACACACACAAATAAATAAATAAATTAATAAAAAGGTCTGTCATGTTTCTTTTGACCAAAAAAAAATTTTCCCTATATAGCAATACTCTAAAAATCATTTTTGCAGCTTTATTTTAAGTGCACAATTTATTGAGCGCAATCATTTCAATGCAACCTCACAATGATTACACAGAATTAAGTTTCAGAGACCATTTTCTTCTTTTGAAATTCAATTAAATGTTATCCAACCCCTGACCACTCCAGAAGAACCCCATTTGCCCCTGACAGGTGTCCTCCTCTAAGCCAAGAAACTCTGAGGGACAGCAGCAACTGTTACACACACCTGTTTTTCTCCCTTTTTTCTTTTTGACGTACATCAGCCGGCCTTGCTTATTTCCATCCTAAACGTCACACTAGTGCTTTAGAGCCGCACTGTAAACAAACTCTGCACCAGCCAAAAGCTTTTCTTTGTTTAACACACAATCTGACATCCTGTCTTCAGCCTCGATCCGGGGCGGCACTACAAAATGAGTCCAGTGGAACACAAGTTCATTCTGAGATACAGTGATTAAAAATGAGTGAGCATCAAAAACAAGACCCCTATTTTTTTTTCTAGTTTTTCACATAAATGGAATCCTTAATCTATAATGGATTCATCACCAAAATATAATGTAAAACCACCAATAAATATGACTTTACAGGGAAATAATTATGCATTAATTTCAATTTACACAACACAGTTTATAGCTGATTTTTTCCGAACTTGATTCTCTGTTACGATGAGAATTGCTCTTGATTGGCTGCACAAAAAGTAACAAAAATCACCTATTTTAAAGATCACTAACTATCGATGTAGAATATCCAATAAAACATTCCAATTTTATTTTTTTTTTAACCAACTGGACTTGTTTTGTGGTGAGATACCCCATGGCATGTCACCTATCTGATATACAGTATGACCTGAAGTCTTCATAAACAGAGCTGAACTAACCTTTTTTTTTTTTTTTAATGGTTTCTTTTGTTTTCTTCTGAACAAAGTCTTTATAAAATGTTACTCAGGTCTGTGGCAAAGCGCCATTTTCATTTACTCCTATTTGTGCATTGCTGAGATATCCTCAGGGTTCTCTGATGGACCTGACCTGTTTAATTATAAAAGTACACCACTGTCACTGAGCGGAAAGCTCAGACGTCTGGAAGCTTCAGAGCTGCGGACAGGAGAACACTTTATTAACAACATGGTTGCCATTGAGATACATACAGGATTGCTGTTTTCAGATGCCGCAAAGAGAACACCGTGGAAGAAGATGGAAGTTCAACATGTACAGAAACATGCACCACTGACATTGCACATGATGCGTAAGGGATTTTAAAAAAAATAATAATAACAATCATCATCATGGGTGGCACGGTGGTGTAGTGGTTAGCGCTGTTGCCTCACAGCAAGAAGGTCCGGGTTCGAGCCCCGTGGCTGGCGAGGGCCTTTCTATGTGGAGTTTGCATGTTCTCCCTGTGTCCGCGTGGGTTTCCTCCGGGTGCTCCGGTTTCCCCCACAGTCCAAAGACATGCAGGTTAGGTTAACTGGTGACTCTAAATTGAGCGTAGGTGTGAATGTGAGTGTGAATGGTTGTCTGTGTCTATGTGTCAGCCCTGTGATGACCTGGTGACGTGTCCAGGGTGTACCCCGCCTTTCGCCCGTAGTCAGCTGGGATAGGCTCCAGCTTGCCTGCGACCCTGCAGAACAGGATAAAGCGGCTAGAGATAATGAGATGAGATGAATAATCATCATCTCAGTGATGAACCCATCATAGCAGAGACTTAAGACGGGGTCTCATCACAGGCCGAGTTTACATACACAAAGATTAATGTGTTTCATGTCTATAGTCATACCGTGTCTCCTCCTGATAGCAAACATCAGCAGACAAGCTGCACTTGCTCTTAAACATCTTTCTTTCAAACCCAACAAAACCTACAGTTCTGTTATGTCCTTTTATGCAATTTGTATTTTGCTGTCCCCTCTTTTTTTTAAAAAAAAAAAAAAAACATACTTCCAATTTCTCTTCCAAAGACATTTAATAAAAACAGCGATTGAGAAAGGAACCACCTAGTTCACGTTTATTACACTTGCGAGTGTATTTTACGTGCACCTTCTCAAGCACAGCTAGTGGTATTTTAAGGATAAGCTGATGATGGGTGGTTCTTCAGAAAAGTAGCCTTAAATAAATTGGCCCCAACACACAGGAAATCCAGAGGATGTTTGACCAAATGTAATCACTTAATACAACTATCTGTGAGTGAATCTATTTCATGCTGATATTGTTCTTGGGTCCTCAAAAATAAAAATGAATCCAATTCAAGCCCTTTGTTTACAGCAACTAAGCCAACATGGATACCAGAAATGACTAATTTCCTAAAAGAAAGAGAGCCATGTATGTGCCATTTTATGCACGCACGGTGATCAGTGTTCACTAATGTTGCTTGTTTTTGACAAATGGCATATCAGGACTTACATCATGTCAAGGAAACTCTGAACAATCAGGTGCTGTGGATTCCAGTTGTTGTACAGGAGCACACATTTGGCCTCGAGAGGATACCACAATGGAGTTCCAAAAGAGCAAAATTGAAAGCACATTGCTGTAATTTGGTACATTCTTTCAAATGGAAACAATCCAAGTGTGCGCTTTTGTTTCGGACTTACAATAGCTGCCAAGGTTTGATCTTTATTAGTATTATCATTCAGGTTGTAATTAAAAAAAAAAAATCTGTCTCACTAAATGGTACTGGAATACACGTTGGTTCAATAGCATGAAAAGATGTAATTTGTTAAAAATGTTAAAAAAAAAAAAAGACCCAAATTTACACACAGCATTTAGGAAAAAGTCATTTTTGTCTCCTTGGAGTCTCCTATTGAGAGTTGGCATCCAACTGATAGATTTGAGAAGGGGGGGCATAAAAGCAAAACCTTGATTTTTTTTTTTTAATTCTGTGATTCCCCCCTTCCCATCATGGGACTAGAAAGCGCTGCACGATACATTCCCCTACAACATACATATAATGAGGAGCTGTTGCACGATTCTATTCAACACCACCACATCTTTTCACAAACCCAAGGTTAAGCAAATAAATAAAATACACAAAGGGCAATACAACCTCTGTCCCTCACTCTTCATGCCTACATGTTCCTGTGTTTTCAATAATTGAGCATCCAGCAACGTGCATAAACAAATCCTGAAAATCACTTGACATTTCATTACTATAAGAGAGAGCAATGTTTTTGTTCTCTCTTTATACTCTCTAAATAACACATGAGAAAACTCCCGAGCCTTCAGTTCATCAGCAAAGAGAACACCTCACGTATCAATCACAGTGCTGGCAGTGCTGAACGCTGCACACCGAGCTCTGGCTGTGTAAACCACAGCTCATTGATGCCAGATCTGGCAGGGGAGCACGAGAGCAGTGCCAACATGTGGTTCTGATTGAGGTAGAACTGATATGAATTACACACCCGCTCATCTTGCTTTTGGGAAAGGGTTAAAGGGTAGGACCCTTCATAGATTTTTGTAATGAACTCTAATTGAGGATTAGAGTGGGATGATTTGTTTTATTTCAAAATCCCATAGCTCAGTGAATAACTACACTCACTGGCCACTTTATTAAAGGACCCATGGCATGGTGGTTTGTTGATGCTTTAAACGGGCTCATGGAGGTTTCTGGATGTTATATCCGCAACCTTTCTCGAAATGAACCCTCGGCACGTAGATATAGCCTCCTGGGAGAAAGTCCCATTTCAGCGCTTTTCCCAGTGCGTCGTTTTGCTAATGAGAAGCATGGAGGCGGGGAAGGGTAGAGGGTGGGGGCGGGCCATGGGGGGGAGGGGGAGGGGCTTGACCAAGCTGCAGGCATGCTACCTGTGTGTGAACAGTAGCAATGGCAGGTCAAGCAACAGTCCAAGCTTTCGCTTTTGACCCGGAGTCCGACCCTGGTTTTGTAGCGCAGAGTACCTGGCTAACTGCAGGAAGCGGTTAGCTGCACAGCTAATGTAGCCATTGCAAGGCTAACACACCGATTTTAAAACACGGCAAAACGACTTAACAGTTATACACTTACTTGTTCGGTGTTTGTGGCTGATGCGGCAGGGATGCTTGGTACGGACCCAGGCTTCAATGACAGTTGATGTGCAAAACCTGCCCTGTACTGTCCCAAGTTGTGGAAACATTCCTCAGGAAAATGCTTCCGACAAACATGCACCGTCTTAGGTAGACTCGACGGCGTATTATTGGAGTAAATAAAATTAAGCCACTGCGTCTTCAGGGGCTCTCCCGTCGGCAGTAAAAACAGACTCCTTTCTGTGTTGTCACATCCATGTACAGCGCAATTTCCATGTTTCGCTCGCTTAGGTGGTGCCATGTTGTTGTGTCCTCTATGGTCTCCTCACTACAAAATTGAAGTGACGCATCTATGGTGGCAACTTTTGAGCTGGGCAGGCAAACCATACAGTGGGTGGGAATCTGGGGGGGGGGGGATCATCTCCCTTGCTGACGTAGTAAAGGGAAGAGTCTATCAACGCGCCATTTTGACGCGCCATTCTCAAATGTTGACAAAGGGTGGGCATAGTTTGGTTTACACATTATGACATTTCTAGCCACTGGGGTGACTTAAGAAGGTCAGAGGAACTCATTTTAACGTTAAAAAACCTCAGAAAGTGAAAATTTCATGCCATGGGACCTTTAAGTACACCCACACCTGTTTTATGCAGTGATCTAATCAGCCAATCCTTTGACAGCAGCACAATGCATCAAATCATGCAGATACAAATCAAGAGCTTCAGTTAATGTTAGTTTCAAACATCAGAATGGGAAAAATTGTGATCTCAAAGTGTGACTTTCTTTCACTGTGGCATGGGCGTTGGTTTGAGCCAGATGGACTGGTTTGAGTATTTCAGAAACTGCTGATCTCCTGGGGGTTTCACACACAACAGTCTCAAGAGTTTACACAGAACGGTGTGAAAAACATCGAGTGAGCGACAGTTCTGTGGGTGGAAACGTCCTGTTGATAAGAGAGGTCAGAGGAAAATGGCCAGATTGGTTCGAGCTGCCAGGAAGGACATAGCAACTCTTTACAGCCATGATGAGCAGAAAAGCATCTCAGCATGCAACATGAGAAGACCACATGGGGTTCCACTCCTGCCAGCCAAGAACAGGAATCTTAGAATCAAGAACACGTTCCTATTAAACTGGCTAGTGAGCGTATATGATAGAGTTCCACTCTACGTTGCACTCATTACACCACACTGCTCTTGAAATTTTGATTCTGACTGGTTGGAAGGTGTTGATTAAATTTCAGTAACATGCCGAGCGACTCCGGTCTATATTAAGGTAGTTGTTCTAATACGTTATCATTTCTACAGTAAAGAACTTGTACAGAGACTTGTATGATAAACATCTCAGAAAATGTATTTACCATTTTTAGAAGGAGTCTCCAGCGTCAGTGATTTATAATAGCCAGAGGTACAGCGTTTCCTTAAAGTTCTCCAACACAGGAAAGTCTTCTTAGTGGTTGACGGATGGTACGGAGGTGGGGAAGTAACCCCATAAAGTGCTTTTTTTTTGTTCTGTTAATAGAAATAAAAATGTTTAACTGCTTTGCTGTAGTGTAAGAGGAATAAAACACTTCTGGACTTGCTGTTACTGAACGACACATTGTTGGGGCACATCACACCACCCTATCAATGATTATTTTCCTGTAACTGCACACCCTTTATTGCAACAGCAGCAGAAATGTCTAATCAGTGATTTGTGACATGGTTTTAAAACACAACCTCAGTGATTCATGCATTGTCCACTTACTAAAACATCTGGTTCAGTTTGTTTTGAGGTTTCTGCTGTAGTCATTTTCTTTCCTGATGTAAATTGACCAGCTACATTTGATTGTTGTCTTTTAACACCAAGTACTTGGTTTGGATATTTGACAGAAAATAAGGGTTTGTCTAAATATTGCTCAGTAACAGCCCAATTGTTTCCATGGAATTACAAGAGCAGTTTAAATTCTGCCTATGCTTCACATTTCCGAGCTACGTGCATTAAATTACACATTCTGTTCTAATAGTCTATTCTGTTCCCCCCCTGTATTAAGTTCCTGACCACTTGGGTGCACATAGAACCCCCGTGTAATGATGGCGCTGCCAGAATGCATCTGGAATATTCTTACAGAGAGAGAGAGAGACTCAACTCCAGATGAGAGCACCTCCAGTTTGGCAGGCAGGATGAGCTCACCCATCCCATTTCCTCACTCTTACCCACTCTAGCACCAGTATTTACAGGGGATGAGAAACAGACACCCCAAACTGTGCTTGTTATCACAAAGGGGCATGATCCTCCAAATACAAAAGATAGTTCTTCAGCCAGCAGGTGGTCTACTTCTCCAACTGCCTTTTTCCAAACTTTCCAAGCAGTTCAGTATTGGTTTTGCATTTTATTCCCTCTCATGTAGCAGCATTGAATAATAATAATAATAAAAAAAATCTTACCATTCACAGGTTTTGGCCTAGTAAACACATCTAGAAAGGAAAGCTGGAGGAGTGATCCAGACCTCTCATGTTAGCACGAGTTGAAAAGACATCTGACCGTGAATAAACCATCTCCCTCCTGCTGCTTGCTCACCTGACGTTATCTCCAGGAAAAGATATTTATTCTTTCGATCTTTTTTTGGACATGGACTATTGAATCGGTCAGAAACTAAATCTACATTTTGTCTTCCATTCAAACCCTTATAAATTTTCATGTCAGAGGTTCAGATAAAGTTGGATAGCTGGCTCTGAAGCAGTGTGGACTGAATCTATCCAAAGAAATGATGAGTAAATAATATTAAAAACTTATTCGGACCATAGTGCACTGTAGAAAGTGATACTTACAGTGGTGGGCAAAAGTTTACATACCCCAACAGAATGTTTCGTTTCTTGCCCATTTCTAAGAGAAATTGAATGATAATACACAAAAACCTTTATTTCACTTGTGGTTAATGGTTGGCTGAAGCTATTTATTGCATTCATTACTGTGTTTACTCTTGGAAAACCATGAAAACAACAAAAACTACCTAAATGACCCTGATCAAAAGTTTACATACCCCTGTGAATTGGCCTGAAAACCTGTACACAGTTTGACATAAACAAGACTGAATGGCAATTAAAGGCAACTACCTTCACCTGTGATCTGTTTTCTTCTAATTAGTGGGTGCAAATAAAAGTCAGTAAATTGCTGGACTTTTGAGAGAACCTTTTATCCCTCATCCAGTGTTGCGCGTCATCTTTGAGATTGAGCCATGGGAAAATCAAAGGAATTGTCAAAGGACCTGCGTGAAAAGGTAGTTGAACTTTATAAATCAGGGAAGGGATATAAGAAAATATCAAAGCAATTAAAAATGTCAGTCAGCACTGTTCAAACAATAATCAAGAAGTGGAAAGTCAGGGGCTCTGTAGACACCAAAGCCCGTTCAGGTAGACCAAGAAAAATTTCACCCACCACTGCTAGAAGAATTGTGCGTGATGTAAAGAAGAAGCCCCAAATAACATCTGGTGAACTTCGAGATTCTCTGAAACAAGTTGATGTTTCAAAGAGTACAATTAGGAGACTCTTGAGAAGAAATGGGCTGCATGGGAGAGTTGCCAGAAGAAAGCCCCTTCTACGCAAATGCCACAAAGAAGCCCGTCTACGATATGCCAGACTGCACAGAGACACACCCCAAACCTTCTGGCAAAAAGTTGTGTGGAGTGATGAGACCAAAATTGAACTTTTTGGGCACAACACTAAACGCTACATCTGGTGAGGAATCAACAAGGCCTATGATGAAAAGTACACCATTCCCACAGTGAAACATGGTGGTGGATCTCTGATGTTTTGGGGATGTGTGAACTACAAAGGCACTGGAAATTTGGTAAGAGTTGATGGCAGGATGAATGCAGTCACTTATCAAAAAATACTGGAGGAAAATCTACATGCCTCAGCCCGGAAGCTGCGCATAGGACGAACTTGGACATTCCAGCACGACAATGATCCAAAACACAAGGCCAAATCAACTTGTCAGTGGCTACAGCAGCATAAAGTGAAGGTCTTAGAGTGGCCATCTCAGTCTCCTGACCTCAACATTATTGAGCCACTCTGGGGAGACCTCAAACGTGCAGTCCATGCAAGACAGCCCCAGACTTTACAGGAACTGGAGGCTTTTTGCCAAGAAGAATGGGCAGCTTTACCGTCTGAAAAGATAAACAGACTCATTGACAACTATCACAAAAGACTTCAAGCTGTTATTGATGTTAAAGGGGGAAATACACAGTATTAAGAATTGGGGTATGTAAATTTTTGATCAGGGTCATTTGTGTAGTTTTTTTGTTGTCATAATGGTTTAAAAAGAGTTAACATTTTCTTGACATTTTCTTGACAATAAATGGCTTCAGCCAACCACAAGTGAAATAAAGGTTTTTGTGTATTATCATTCAATTTCTCTTAGAAATAGCCAAGAAACAAAACATTCTGTTGGGGTATGTAAACTTTTGCCCACCACTGTATATGAGCTTTCAGTTACGTTAGATGGATCAGTGAACGAGGCATGGCTTCTTGATTTTTATCCAAAAGACACAAAAACGTAGAAATCTGGCTGAAACTAAAGAATAAAATCTGAACTAAAAGAATCAAATCTGCTGCCACAATCTTAACATTTAACAGATCTCTCCCTCTCTCTCTCCCTCTCTCTCTCAAAAAAAAATTGCAAAAGCACCTTCCAAGCAGATATTGCTGTGAATATAAGAAAACATATATCCACACAATGTTTTCCAAAATAAATTTATACCATCGTCCAACCTGCCTTTCATTTCCTGGCCCCAGGAGAAATGGGGTGTGCGCGCGCGCGCGTACCTGGTAGTCCATGTGGACCATCACATGGTTCCGATTTAAGTTGAGAATCAAACTCAGTTGTGTGCAGGCACTGATTTAACCAAAATAGGCACTTTAAACATTTTTATGGACAGTGGGAGTTTACAGCATTTGTATTTATTTATGTACTCGAGGCCTAGGAGAGGAAGTAAATCGCCAAGGAGGGTAGAAGAGAACGTAATGTGAACCATAAACCTGAATTAAGACAAACCCTAACATTGACCAGCCTTCCCATTTCGGTTATAAACTTGCCATTGGTTTTGAATGATCACAATCAATCAGTACTAGTCGGCAAATAATCCTGCATTAGTCCTGTGGGGACAGACAAAGATTTGACAGTTCCCATCATTAACAGGTAATTTGACTTTGGTTAGACTGAAGATAAGGCTTCATTAGCCTCATTTATTAAACACTAATTAGGGCAGCAGACAAGGGCCAGATGTTAGCATGTTTTACTCTCACCCTCCAGCTGGCAAGACAATAAAAAGGGCACCTTTTGTCACCTGATGATGTGTAATTGCAAATGAGGACGCTTCCATTTCTTTGTCTCCCTTTAAGACACGGCTTTTCTGTTTTACAGGCAGTCCTCTGACCATTTTGAAATCGCAATATGCAGGATTTGAGGTTGAATCTGAAACAGGCCAGGTCTCCAAGCTGTAAACCTGAGCTGGGAATGTTTTTTTTTTGTTTCCCTGGCTTTGCTTGCTCTATGGAGAGCTCCCAGAGAATTGATCACATCTGAGTCACTGCCTCCGCCTGGTTACATTGTGTTTCTGTTTGTCTCCCTACTCACTCGTTCTTCTAAACAGCTACACCTAATCCCTTTCCCTGCATGCAAACCCTCACTTATTTCACTCGCTCGCTCGCTCTCGGTATCGCTGAAGCCAGCACTGCCAAATCACCATAACGGCATGCATTTACTTTCCCTCACATCAACTAAAATAGACCAAACAAACAGATCACCAGTCTCATCTCATTATCTGTAGCCGCTTTATCCTGTTCTACAGGGTCGCAAGCAAGCTGGAGCCTATCCCAGCTGACTACGGACGAAAGGCGGGGTACACCCTGGACAAGTCGCCAGGTCATCACAGGGCTGACACATAGACACAGACAACCATTCACACTCACATTCACACCTACGGTCAATTTAGAGTCACCAGTTAACCTAACCTGCATGTCTTTGGACTGTGGGGGAAACCGGAGCACCCGGAGGAAACCCACGCGGACACGGGGAGAACATGCAAACTCCGCACAGAAAGGCCCTCGCCGGCCACGGGGCTCGAACCCGGACCTTCTTGCTGTGAGGCGACAGCGCTAACCACTACACCACCGTGCCGCCCCCAGATCACCAGTGTCTTCAATAATCTCAAATGGCCAGCGGATCACATGTTCGTACTAAACATGATCTGTTGATAGAGGCAGAGGTTAAAGGGCAGAAGCGGACAATGAGACAGGACGTTCAGGAACTGATCAGGCAGTCCAGAGAGAAGGGAGGTGGCATCAGTAGAAGGGTGACAACAGAGGAGAGGAAAGAAACATGGGAGGAGAAGAAACAAGTGGCAATCTACACGTTGTGTTTATAGCTGTTGATTAGTTCATCAGACCTGATAATGATGCCAGCTGGTGAGGACGCGTGAGTAGGTTGACAGAGCTAAACTAGGGGGAAATCATCATACACAAACATCTGCAGACACAGAATGCTAAACACGCACACACGATTCAGATCTTTTTGCATAAGAATAAGCATAAATAATTAAGACTCCTAATGGGGTCACTGATTAGAATTAGTGACTGATTTTTCTACTAATTAAAGAGGTTTTTGTTCATATAGTCAACATGTACATACATCCTGGGCTCAGAAAAAGAAAACAAAACAACAAATCCATCTCACCTCATCTCCATGTATTAAATACATTCACAGGCACAACATGAAGCCAGTCCATTTAGCAAAAGACTTCTGAAGTATTGTGCATTTTGTGTGTTGCCTGATGGTGACAACTTGACTGGTTGTAATGCCTCGGCACATTCCATCAATGACTCCGAGAAAATTTTTAAGCCATAAAATGTATACAAATCAGTTGCATACAATAATAATTAAAAATTTTTTTTTTCAAAAATCACCAA
Source organism: Neoarius graeffei (assembly GCF_027579695.1). Classification (NCBI taxonomy): domain Eukaryota; kingdom Metazoa; phylum Chordata; class Actinopteri; order Siluriformes; family Ariidae; genus Neoarius; species Neoarius graeffei. The sequence continues at coordinate 57,010,290 of NC_083582.1, read as the reverse complement.
TTTAAAGCCAGCACTAATGACACTCACATGCTGCTTTCAGCATTGCATTCCTTTACTATATTTCTGTTAGAATGGTGGCTAGTTAGCACACTTAGTAATGGAATTTGTCTAGAAAAGACGTATAGCCAACTAACTACAGTAGCTATTCAACTAAAAATTGTAACAGGGGAAGTCAGAAATGTGTCCAAAACCCTATGTTCAGTGTACAACATCGTATCAGCATGACTGCTCTCACTGTAAAGGACCATTTCTCAACTTTAAAAAAAAAAAAATTTGTAGTATTTGCTTTAGATCAAATCAACATACAGAAATTAGACGGCTGAATCAATAACAGTGACCTTATCGTCTGCTGTTTTGAAAAGGTAACTACATCACGCACTTTGAAGATTACTTACAGTACCAGTATTTATTTATATTATATACACACACAACCGTTCAAAAGTTTGGGGTCACCCAGACAATTTTGTGTTTTCCATGAAAAGTCACACTTTTATTTACCACCATAAGTTGTAAAATGAATAGAAAATCTAGTCAAGACATTTTTCTGGCCATTTTGAGCATTTAATCGACCCCACAAATGTGATGCTCCAGAAACTCAATCTGCTCAAAGGAAGGTCAGTTTTATAGCTTCTCTAAAGAGCTCAACTGTTTTCAGCTGTGCTAACATGATTGTACAAGGGTTTTCTAATCCTCCATTAGCCTTCTGAGGCAATGAGCAAACACATTGTACCATTAGAACACTGGAGTGAGAGTTGCTGGAAATGGGCCTCTATACACCTATGGAGATATTGCACCGAAAACCAGACATTTGCAGCTAGAATAGTCATTTACCACATTAGCAATGTATAGAGTGGATTTCTGATTAGTTTAAAGTGATCTTCATTGAAAAGAACAGTGCTTTTCTTTCAAAAATAAGGACATTTCAAAGTGACCCCAAACTTTTGAACAGTAGTGTGTATATATATATATATATATATATATATATATATATATATATATATATATTTTTTTTTTTTTAAGTTTGTACACCCCTAATCATTCATAGTTTTTTCTGTATTTGGACTATTTTCTACATTGTAGAACAATACTGAAGACATCAAAACTATGAAAGAACATGTGGAACATATATGGAATGATGTGTTAAATAAAAAAAAAGGAAAAACATTAATTAGATTCTTCAAAGTATCCACTGTTTACCTTGATGATGCTTTGAGAGCTATTAGTATTATCTTCACCAGCTTCATGAGGGAGCCACCTGGAATGCTTTTCAATTAACAAGTGTGCCTCGTCAAAAGTTAATTAGTGCAATTTCTTGCCTGCTTAATGCGTTTGAGATCAAACAGTAAATAATAAACACAGTAAATAGCCCTATTCCACAACTGTAGCAATCCATTTTATGTCAAGAACCACTCGATTAAGTAAAGAGAAACGACATCCATCATTACTTTAAGACATGAAGTGCCTTAATAAATAAATATAAAGAAAAAACATTAAATTAATAGGTGTGGCCAAACTTTGGACTGGGACTACTAATTATTGAACATGAATATAATAATTCCAGGTTCAATTTCCCTGTTTCATCAAGTCAAACGTAGTTATATATTCATCAAAAGGTTTTCTGTGTGAAACACAGCCTCATTTATGTAGTGTGTACAACCTGAGAGACAAATAATAGAAATGTTACCAACCTTACCAAAGTTCTTTGACAAGGTCTGTTTGTCGACGAGTCGGCTCCTGATTCGGCACTTTAAGGTGAACGTTGGGACCGGACCATAGACTGCATTCTACACACCATCTATGGAGCTGACCCACATATTTGTAATAGTTTAAATGACTGGACAGCCAGGAAATAACCTTTTTGGATTCATATCGGAGTGTCTGTGGAAATTTCTCAGAGTAAAGGAAATAATTTGGTTTTGAAAATGTCATGAGGTCAGTTTTAAAAGAGTTTCCAGAAAAATGATCCACAATCAACAAAATATTCCCAAAATATTTAATTGCAGTATTAACTTGTTCCATTTTATTACTCAATGCTGCTTTCCATATCACTGTATGAAAAGAACATGGTAACCTTTGTGCAGACTCAATAACGAGGAAAATAAATCTGGATTTTTTTTTTAGAAGCAGACACCACAGATAAGCCAAAGAGACAGAAGAACAATAATAAAATAAAGAAGAGAGTAAAATAAGGGAACTTATATTTCCATAAAATCATTTCAACTTGTGGCCATCTCTAGTGGGTTATTACATCTTTGGGTTGGAAAAGTTGAGCTCAAGCTTTTTCCAGAACAGAGAGACGTGGCAACTGCAAAGAAGCTGAATGAGTAAAGAAAGACCTGTCTCGAACTGACAGATAAAAAGTGAAATATCTGGATTAGTTGTACAGCTGTACCTGTAAGAAATAGAGTGCTACTGTGGGCCATGCTTATTTTTACAGAAACCAAAGTTGGTGCAGAGGAGCCTTGTGACTCCTGCTGTCCTGCTCCTCTACAGCTCTGATACGTACAGCTTAATTCAGTTCACTCAGCAGTGGGCAGCACGGTGGCCGTTAGCCAAGCCTGCTAACTGTGCAGCCAGGGACTGCAGAGCCTCTGTTCAGCCAGACTGTGGTGAATTTAACACACTAATCAGAAACATTATGTTCTTGGGGAACAAGCAGGAGATTGGCAGATGGCTAAGAGCATTAGAGAGATACCTGCCAAACGTCAGCGCGCTCACCCTTCCTGCTGTGCTCGTCTTTGTGCACAGAGCAGACGTGCACTCCTGGTGTATACGTGACACATGGTGGGGTAAATATTGACTGGTACTCTTTAATTATTAGATTACACTGGAAGTATAATCACAAACAAACATACCCCCAGTCGCGTAATAATGTAGCTGAAAAGTCTCAAAGCTTTCTGGTCTGCTGTCTGTCAGTCTTCAACAGCTTCAAGGCCTTTCTCTGCAGGTCTGTAAAGTTTATATAGTGATGGTACTGTATGATAACTGCTCCTATTTCATGTTAGTGTGAACATTATCGGGCAGGTTTTCATTACAAATAATCTGCAAATCATGAAAAATCCATGTCCTTGTTCATATTATTCGTCAGTATGAGTCACTTCAATAAGCTTTCTTCAAAGCTCCACTCTAATCACCTGCTGATTGAGGGAGACAAATTCTACCATGAAAATACAGGCAGAGGAAATCATTCGTTCATCTTCAGTAACTGCTTGACCCTGACTAGGATAATGGTGGATCCCACTGGGTGGGATGTGGGAATACTCACTGGACAGGAATCCAGTCCACTGCAGGACACCATGCACTTGTACATTCACAACCCCATTCACAGCTTGGGACAATTTAATGTAGCCATTCACCCATCGGCATGCTTCTGGGAGGTGGGAAGAAACTGGAGAGCCTGGAGGAGACTTCACACTGGCAGTAATGGAGCTCAAATTCGAACCAGAGACCCTGGAACTGGGAGGCATTAATCTTCACCACACCCCTGGGAAAATATGAAACGACATCATAACATGTTTCAGCTCCACCACCCTCATTTATGATCAAGCAAAAAATGCTGAGCGGGTTTTCCATTGAAATGTGGCATGTTAAGAAGATTGAGCTCCATTTCATGTCGTCTTTAAAGCTACATGGCCTTTCGATTTTATAAAATCAGTGAAATGTAGTTCCCTCTGAAATTTGGTCATTGTGATACATCTTTATTTCTGCAATATCTTTAAAAAAAAAAATGCCCCACCCCAAAAACAGGCCATTCTGTAGCTGGGAAGTTATTTAATTTGAGGGTATTTCCTAGCAAATAACGTGCATGAAATCCCTCTCTTCGCATAGTCCATGTGCGCTCGCACAGGTTTACCACCTTCTTTTGGGTTTTACGGCAGCTGGCATCTACAGTGTTGCATTACTACCATCTACAGGTTTACCTTTGACCATACACTGACCGTTACATCATTCTGTTGCTAAACAAACAGCTGATCACACAGAGGTGCTCGCTGACCGCCAGTATTTATTAGTTTGGTCCTGCGTTTCCTTTCCTTTGTAACATAACATCTTTTCTTCTCACTTTCGGTTACTGCAGTCGGTCTTTCATGTTTCATTCGCATGCTCACATCGTCCATTTTGCTGTCCTGTTTCAAATTTGTATCCCACAATGCCTTGCACGAACAAGGAAAGCCCACCATGTGATGCATGACATAGTATTTTGAATTGAGTCATGGTGAAACAGGAAAAAAAAATAGCGGAGAATTTAAGGCCATGTGGCTCTAAATTCATTAATTGTTCTATTAAAGAAAAAATAATAATAAAGCCTGTGATTTGAATGCTGTAGCTTTCGGTCCACTCAACAAAAATAATTGGGTGTCGGGGAAAATCCTTTTTATGACCCAAACTTGAAAAATCTGAAAGGCGGTCTACCTTTAAACACTATAGATTGATAAGGATAGAGATGGATTTTTAAACAATATATTTTATAAATTATCATTTGTATAGGTGGCATGGTGGTGTAGTGGTTAGTGCTGTCGCCTCACAGCAAGAAGGTCCAGGTTCAAGCCCCGTGGCCGCCGAGGGTCTTTCTGTGCAGAGTTGCATGTTCTCCCCGTGTCCGCGTGGGTTTCCTCCAGGTGCTCTGGTTTCCTCCACAGTCCAAAGACATGCAGGTTAGGTTAACTGGTGACTCTAAATTGAGCGTAGGTGTGAATGTGAGTGTGAATGGTTGTCTGTGTCTATGTGTCAGCCCTGTGATGACCTGGCGACTTGTCCAGGGTGTACCCCGCCTTTCGCCCGTAGTCAGCTGGGATAGGCTCCAGCTTGCCTGCGACCCTGTAGAACAGGATAAAGCGGCTAGAGATAATGAGATGAGATCATTTGTATAAATTTCACTGCAATTATGTATTTGTGGTTTGTGCGTCTAAATACAAGGCCAGTTATCTTTCAGGGAAAAAACAAACCATCTAAACAACCCAAGAGCAAACTCTTTCATAAGAGCTTGTTGGGAGATGGAGTTGTTAAAGGCTTTCATTGAAGGATGATCTACTCTGCAGTTACAAATCCTTTCACCCAGTTACTGCATCAGGCCTGATGAACGTTCCTGGAAACACTGCTGTTTTCTTGGATTCTCTATTGAGCTGCAAGAAATATAACAGTGGGGCTGCCTTAACCAGACCCACTTTCTCTTCATGTTCTCATCCCCCTTTTTTTTTCACACTTTAATATATGCAAGAATGCAATAGGGAAATGGAAAATATGTGGAGGAGGCAGAGAAGTAGAAGAAACCTGTCATTGTGAAGAGGCGCTGCAGACTTTTCCATTTACCAAACTTCTGATATCAGCTGCATCCGACAAGTCATGTGAATGGGCCCATTAATGTCACATGATCCCAAAGATTGGCTCACATCACATAAATCTAATGGTTATAAAGCTTTGTTTAATACAACTGAATACCTTGTAGTACATTTTTACTCTCCAACTTTGATTAAAAAAAATATTGTGAATGCCAGGCAATATAATAAAGTAAAAATATAGTGATGGTGCAATCTAGATGAAGGTTTATTGATTGATATATTCATTTGGACAGCGAATAAGCACCGTGTTGATGTAAAAATGATCCTGCTAGTCCTCAGTTGTATTGTAGATCTCTCCTCACCATCACACAGTTTAGTCATGTACTGGTTTCCATTTAAAATACACGAGAGTTCCCAGCCATTAAAATACTTCCCAAGTTGAGATGGCTTGTGCCACCTACACAAACATTTGCCCTTTAAACAGAATTGCAGATGAGTGAGAACTGCTTGCTCACTTTCGGGTGACAGCACTGTAATACTCAGAAAGGTCTCCTTCTCGCATTACAAATCATGTTTAAAATATGTTGACAGTTTCCTAAATGTAGGACCCAAATCAGAAACTGCGTTCTGTCTTCCAAAGTTTAATTTATTACACAATTATGATACTTAAAAATTGCATGCTCTCATTGTTAAAGTACAAAGATGAGTCATATGCATAGACAATAATAATAATAATAATAATAATAATAATAATAATAATAATGTGTGGTAAGTGTGGTAAAATGGAGCCCTATTTCCTGTAGCATATCTCCCCCTGTTGGCCACATCAAGACATCCAAGATTTACAACAGGTACCTCTATATAAACTCTGAGTACATACTTTATAGGTTTCTGTGCTTTACAAATATCCATCCATCATCTGTAGCCGCTTATCCTGTTCTACAGGGTCGCAGGCAAGCTGGAGCCTATCCCAGCTGACTACGGGCGAAAGGCGGGGTACACCCTGGACAAGTCGCCAGGTCATCACAGGGCTGACACAGACAACCATTCACACTCTCATTCACACCTACGGTCAATTTAGAGTCACCAGTTAACCTAACCTGCATGTCTTTGGACTGTGGGGGAAACCGGAGCACCCGGAGGAAACCCACACGGACACGGTGAGAACATGCAAACTCCACACAGAAAGGCCCTCGCCGGCCGCTGGGCTCAAACCCAGAACCTTCTTGCTGTGAGGCGACAGTGCTAACCACTACACCACCGTGCCGCCCTTTACACATACATAAGGTATAAATCATGGCCTTAGTATCACAAAGGTTTACCTGCTATTCTTTCTTCACTCAGACAGAACCTTATACTAAGGCTATGGAACTATAAATAATATGAAAAGTACTATGTAATCCACCATAATGTTCCTACTGAAGCAGTCATACTATACAAAACCTTAAAAAAAAATGCATCTGTATTAAAGTTTACATGATAGCTTCAAATTATTTTATTGCATACAGGAAAGACTACATGTACTACTGTGGAAAATATGCTGATGTTTTACAAACTGATAGATCCGTCATTTATCACTTGCTGTTCCTTGGAGTTTTATTAGATGTTGCAGTTCCTATTTTATCTTTCGGCACTGGATCGACTTACACATGATTAAATCTGACGCATTTACTTTGCATTTGAGATTGATGTTGCTTTTAGTCCCTTCACATTAAAAAAAAAAAAAGCCCATGTTTTTCAGTGACCATTTCTTTCACTCCATTTTCTTCTGCTTGTTCCCTAGAGGTTTCACACTGGTAGTGTCACGGTCTGCTTTTGAGTCGACTGGAATAAACCGGTCTCCCAGGGTTCAGCTCTGACTGAAGCGAATGCTTTGAGCTTGACCAATCTGTTGGTTGATATTTGAAGCAACCATCAATTTTAGTCAGACAGATACCATTGAAATGCACCATCAGTTTTGTGCCTGAACATGTTCAATTTATTTCCTTTTGCCGACATTAATGACGGAGTGGATGAGGTCCCAGGCAGCAGAGATTGAACTGAGCCAAACTCAGAGCTCTGATCATCAATAACACGCTGTTGAAGAAGACAGAGTTTTGTTCATAAGTATTAGGAAATTGGAGTCCAACTTGACATTTCTGAGTTAAAGCTGACATCTCATCTCATTATCTCTAGCCGCTTTATCCTTCTACAGGGTCGCAGGCAAGCTGGAGCCTATCCCAGCTGACTACGGGCAAAAGGCGGGGTACACCCTGGACAAGTCGCCAGGTCATCACAGGGCTGACACATAGACACAGACAACCATTCACACTCACATTCACACCTACGGTCAATTTAGAGTCACCAGTTAACCTAACCTGCATGTCTTTGGACTGTGGGGGAAACCGGAGCACCCGGAGGAAACCCACGCGGACACGGGGAGAACATGCAAACTCTGCACAGAAAGGCCCTCGCCGGCCATGGGGCTCGAACCCAGGACCTTCTTGCTGTGAGGCGACAGCGCTAACCACTACACCACCGTGCCGCCCTAAAGCTGACATATTATACCCATTTTAAACACGGTTACATGGTTCCCTGAGGTTTTAATTAAATGTCTGTTACATACTTTGGTCGAAATACGACTAGGATAAAGCACCAGAGCTCCCTTCTCACCTGGTCTAAACAGTCGTGTTCGAAACGCCTGATTTGAGTGCCTGTTCTTTTAAAAGCAGTTGGCCAAATCAGGTAACACTTTCCTAATGAAAGTTCATTTGCAAAGGCAGTTCTTCACATGAGGAGGTGGCATCATTTTAATGATGAAAATCTGAACAGCTTGTTGAAGCACGTTTTCTGAAACGGGCAGCACAAAAGAAACTGACTGGGTTGTTTTATTATTTCAGAGTGCGTGTGTGGGTTGGTAGGCTCCAGATATCCAAATGTATGTGTACAAGGACTGAAAAAGTGAGTTTTTGTAGCCACTATGTCATCATGTTGTAAGAATGGTGTGAAACAATCGCACACTGCACATACACATGCTCCAATTAAAATGGCCGGTGAGTGTATACAATTCAGTTAGCCATTCGAAATAAACAGACTAAAGAAATTGCTTTCAGACATATTTATGTGGGCGGCACAGTGGTGTAGTGGTTAGCACTGTCACCTCACAGCAAGAAGGTCCGGGTTTGAGCCCTGTGGCCGGTGAGGGCCTTTCTGTGTGGAGTTTGCATGTTCTCCCCGTGTCCGCGTGGGTTTCCTCCGGGTGCTCCGGTTTCCCCCACAGTCCAAAGACATGCAGGTTAGCTTAACTGGTGACTCTAAATTGACCGTAGGTGTGAATGTGAGTGTGAATGGTTGTCTGTGTCGGCCCTGTGATGACCTGGTGACTTGTCCAGGGTGTACCCTGCCTTTCACCCGTAGTCAGCTGGGATAGGCTCCAGCTTGCCTGCGACCCTGTAGAACAGGATAAAGCGGCTAGAGATAATGAGATGAGACATATGTGTGTCCATTACCGAGGGAAAGTGCGTTCCTATTTTAAAATATACTCCATGTTGTCCCCCTTCCTCGCCAGTGGTCCCATGTGCGATGTAGATGTGACACACTTCCGAGTTGTTACAGGAAGTTGTTGAAATGACTATTGAGACCACTGAGCTCTAGCGCCAGGCCATTTCCAGGAAAGAAGAGTTTCAGTCATGGCAACAGCGTGTGTATGTCAGCCTTGGTTCGGAGGTTTCAGTTTCAAAACCTGTAAGAGATGAGAGTAGAATAATATAAAGTACAGACACTTGGTATGTTTTACTTCTGTGATTTTTAAATTGTTCATTTTTGGATTACGCTTAATTTTTGTGCCTACTGTCTCTAAGTAAATAAATAAAATACACACACTATATGCGCCATATTTACTGTATGGAGATGGGATCAGAAAACAATTTTATTTATAAGCAATAGCCAGATGGACCCATAGGGTACCCATTTTTCATAATATCACTTTTAAGGCTTTTATTTTATGTACAAGAATTTAAGCAATTATTCATCATTTTAAAATACTTCTAGATGAGGGATGAGCCCTGTCCTGGAGGACAACTTTAGGGTTTAACATTATATTTAAAAAAAAAAAAAAAAAAAAAACACACATTTGGAGGGTCATGATGAGGAAAATGCAACTTTTTGTGGCCCTTCAGGACCCAAGTTTGATGCGATTGTGATTTTGTGCAATTCAGTCTTCCGAAATTCATGACTTTGTGGGGTGGGGTCAGTCCAAAACCAGTCCATAAATTAAAGGAAAGGAATCGTAAAATACGAATTTACTTGTAATTAAGCACTTTGATATGTACTTCAAAGTAGCACCAAGTTGAGGTAGTAATTCTGAAAGGATATTGATTTTCACATTTTAAAAGTGGCTAAGTTAGGGCATCGGTCAAAATACGTGTACGCCACCATATTCATCTGTACTGCTATAAGGATACCTTGAAAGTGAAACTGCGGGATTGAGGACGTAGAAGTTGCTGAAGCCAGATCCAGGCGAGACCCCTTTTAGCCTTTTAAACCCATGGCTTCCCTACTTTGAACTGGGATAATCGTTTCCTCATCAGTGCTGGATTCCATGTTATTGAGAGTATTTTACTTTCAGCTTCTTGCATGCGGTAAAAGTTAGAGGTAGAGTGTTTTTATAGTCTATCAGCATTTCTCAACCACTGGGCCGCAGCCCATTAGTGGGCTGCAAATTCCCCCCCAAGTTGAAGCTAAGTTTTATTTGCCATAGGGTACAATTGCTGGGTTGCAGCCAACATCGTCACAGCTGCCTCACTGAGCTACGGTCACACTACAGCTCATGATGCTTTGCGATGGCTTATCGATGAAAATGAGGCATTTTGGTGGCGATATACACGAGCTAAAAGTTGTGGTTACACGGTAGGTGAACAATTGACCGTCACGCCTTCGTGCACTTGAGTCTGGCACAGCTTGAGCGGTTATGCACGCTCATGGGACCCAGTCGTTATAGAAAACACCGGATACTGAGCGCAATCAGCGGACACAGATATGGAAGCTGTTTTCACAGAGGCTTTGCAAAGTATCATCACCATCACGTTTGTTTCTAGCCATGTTTATAACGCTGTTTAAATACTCTACTTTGTGTTTTGTTTTTATAAATATCACACCTGCTCATGAACACCCTTCCTGCACTTAGATCCGTCTACCGCCGTCTAAATGTCCTGATCCCCAGATCTTTACCTCAGCCACATATAAAAAGTTGTTCGCCTCCATGCTCTTCCAGGTTTTCATCCGTTTGTCCGTGTAGAACGATGTCTGCAGCACCACGTAGTCCAAGATATCGTGGAACTCAACGAATGGATAATTTTCCAACTCTCAGGAAAAATCCTTCTTTATTAGTGTGTAAGGATCTAATCCCATTGAGTGGTTTCTAAATCCACTTCTTGGTTTTAATAACTTGCTTATTTGCTGTACACAAACATGGCAATAAGTTTGTGTTAATCAACCAGACTCCACTTTTGGATCATTGATTTGCTTTTGGCTGAGAATGCCCTGCATGCAGGGTTTTATGTTCACTTCTGGCACATCCATACAGTTTTAAATACAACACCTACAATTAAAACCAGTTCATTTTTATTGCATTTATTTAATTCCTGGACTCCCATCTGTAACAGGGAGTGATGTTGCATCCCATTAATACACTACAATAGATTATTAGATTTTAACAGAATAGATAAGGCAGAATAATTGGGGATCTTTTTTAATGGGCCCTGACTCGTTACAAGTATGAACAGGTGGGCCTCGAAGCAGAAAAGATTGAGAACCCCTGCTCTATATGGACTACAGTGCATCACTCACTTTCGCAATAAACGTTCACATGCGCGCTCCCACAGGAAGTAACTCTGACGTCATGATGGCCGCGTTGGTTGAACAAAAGAGCTCCTTATAAATTACGCATTCTCTCTAGGTTTATTCCAATTTAGACCCACAAAACCATTACAGAAACAGTCAATTGATATGGTAACTAGAATTCGGTTAGTTTTCAGTGATCATTTCCTTTAAGAAAATTAAAACTAGTCGTTTGATTAGGACAAACTTCGTTTTCTTGATAAATCCTTTTTTTTAATGCACGTGATTTGCATTGAACGAGTCTGGAAAAGCAAAGTTCAGACTACATGTATGTAAACAAAAAGGAACGCCATTTTGTATTTAAAAAAAAAAAAAAAACATTAAAAGAAGGCGGCACGGTGGTGTAGTGGTTAGCGCTGTCGCCTCACAGCAAGAAGGTCCGGGTTCAAACCCTGTGGCCGGCGAGGACCTTTCTGTGCGGAGTTTGCATGTTCTCCCCGTGTCCGCGTGGGTTTCCTCCGGGTGCTCCAGTTTCCCCCACAGTCCAAAGACATGCAGGTTAGGTTAACTGGTGACTCTAAATTGACCGTAGGTGTGAATGTGAGTGTGAATGGTTGTCTGTGTCTATGTGTCAGCCCTGTGATGACCTGGCGACTTGTCCAGGGTGTACCCCGCCTTTCGCCCGTAGTCAGCTGGGATAGGCTCCAGCTTGCCTGTGACCCTGTAGAACAGGATAAAGCGGCTAGAGATAATGAGATGAGACATTAAAATAAAATGCTATAACAAATGACTTGCACACCATCCAAGTCATTGCAGTGCATTTCTTCATAAAGCTGCATTTCTTCTTAATTGTCATAATGTATAGCTTTGTATTGCCTTGCTTTTTTTTTTTAATTAAATGCCATTAATATAAATTAAGGGTGTAGTGGTTAGCGCTGTCGCCTCACAGCAAGAAGGTTCTGGGTTTGAACCCAGCGGCCGGCGAGGGCCTTTCTGTGTGGAGTTTGCATGTTCTCCCCGTGTCTGTATAGGTTTCCTCCGGGTGCTCCGGTTTCCCCCACAGTCCAAAGACATGCAGTTAGGTTAATATGGGACAGCCTTGGGCTGAGGTGCCCTTGAGCGAGGCACCGAACTCCCAACTGCTCCCCGGGTGCTGTTAGCATCGCTGCCCACTGCTCTGGGTATGTGTGCACGCGCATGTGTGTGTTTTCACTGCTTCAGATGGGTTAAATGCAGAGAGGAAATTTCACAAGTGTGTGATGAATAAAGCTGTGCTTGTGCTTTAATTAAATAGGTTTCACACATTTTATCAAATGTGCATATAATTGAAATAAGTGATTTAAACCTGATGTATTCCATATATAAAAGTGCAGTAACTCACTGTGATTCATGTCATTTTAATTATCAATCACAGTTTATTTTAGTCTTGCGTGTAAAATTTCCATACCCTCAGAAGCATGGGTACAATACAATCATTTTTCCAAACTTTTCATGAAGACCAAATTCATTGTGTAAATGTTCTGAAAAATGTTTTAAAAATATATATATCCATTTCATATCCAGCTTGATAAATATGGCTTATTGTTTTATCGGATTTCAAGAACAGGGACAAAAACTTACCCGTTAGTAATCTTATCACCTTTTTCTGATTCTGAAACCGTCGCTACTCTTTCCCTCCCTTGTTGTCCTCTTGTGCCTTCAATCTCCTCTTTCTTGCCTCGTCTTCTGTCACTGTCCTCTTCTTTTGGACCACCTGTAAAAAAAAATAAATAAAATAAATCAATCAATCATCGGATCCATTTCAAAATGGCCATCATCATTACTAGTGACAACCTCATCAATCTTCACAAGCAGCTCAGAAATCTGAGAGCGATCATCCTTTCTGCTGTTGTTGAAAACATGATACCTGTTGTTACATTTCTGGACTAGCCACTGGAGAACGTCCCCTTCACTCACAGTAAACCACTCAATTGTTTCTTCTAGAAAGAGTAAAACTGAATCAAAATAATTCCATCATTCTATATTAGAGATTTTTAAAATGTGAGATGTTCAGGCATCATATTGAAACAGTAGGTAAAGCTGCAGTGTGTAAGATTTTAGTTGAAAATTAAGTCGGGCAATAAAAACCCTCTCTAACCAACGTTCCTACTTTAAAATAAGTGAGTCCCATTTCCCAGTTTTTTGAGAACATGCCCTGATAACCAAGATTAGCCATCAGTCAGTCAATGGTCAAAATATCAATGGTCATTATAAATCATGATGTTCGACTTACCCATTTTTTAATCTCAGCATCTTTCTCCAATTCAGTCATCAGCATCCTTTGTTCTGTCCGTTTATCATCTTCCCTCCATTTCTGTACAAATTAGATTTTCCTATCTCTCTCTCACTCAGCATTTGCCATTGTTTTCTTGCAACGTCATCCATCTTCTTCAGTAATTGTGACCCGAATGCTGTCGCCACAGTTTCGGTTACTGAGAACATGACATCCATTTCCACATATGTGCAGTCTGATCAAAAGCCTCTCCTGCACTCTTAACACATTCTTCATAATGATTACCATAAAAGAGAATAGTAATATTGTACATGATCTCAAACTTCTCAGCCAAGGAGCTATTTGTTCCTCCACGGAGTGAGCCATTCCCTTTGTGATTTCCCTCGCCAGTGACTAGGACAGTGTGAGGTCCAGGATCTCACAAACCTCATGAGTTCTTGCTCATCATGCTCTGTTGCAGCAGTCAGTGGAAAGCTGGACCACTGATCAGGTGTGGCTACCACTGATTGGTCTACCAGCTCTCTCTCCGTCCCTCTTTATACACTTGCTACTTTGAGATGCAAACATCTCTCCCAAGGACGGAGTTTCCTGTTAAAGCTGTGCCAATATCACTGGGTCCGATTAGTATAATCCTCAGATCGGAAAGATGTGAAGTTCTTAAGGTCAGTTATATAATCATGTGCCAAACCAGTGCAACATTAAAAAATAAAAAATATATACCACACAAAACTCTCATGTCCACTTCATGACTTAACACAATAGACTTAAAAACATTCCTGTATTAGAGGGACAAGTACTGCACAGGTTAGTAATGTAAATATATAAGAATATACACCGATCAGCCATAAGATTAAAACTATTGACCGGCGGGGGTGTCGTGGCTCAGGTGGCTAAGGCGCCATACCATAAATCCGAGGACCCGGGTTCGATTCCGACCTGAGGTCATTTCCCGATCCCTCCCCGTCTCTCTCTCCCGCTCATTTCCTGTCCTGTCTCTACACTGTCCTATCCAATAAAGGTGAAAAAAAGCCCAAAAAAAATCTTAAACAAAAAAACTATTGACCAGTGAAGTGAGCAACACTGATCATCTCATTACAGTGGCACCTGTCAAGGGGTGGGATATATTAGGCAGCAAGAGAATAGTCAGTTCTCAAAGTTGATGTGTTGGAAGCAGGAAAAATGGCCAAGAGCAAGGATCCGAGTGACAATATTAGGTAGGTGGTTTTAATGTTCTGACTGACCAGTGTATAGGCAATATAAGAACATTAATTTCTGTTTTAGCCAGCATTAACTTTCAGCAGTTTGCGCTATAGTAGATCTTCTGTGGGATTGGACCATATGGGCTAGCCTTCATGCCCCATGCAATTCAATGAGCCTTCGATGCCCATGACCCTGTCACCGGATTACCAGTTGTCCTTCCTTGGAAGGCCCCACAAGGTGTGCCATTTTGGAGATGCTCAGACCCAGTCATCTAGCCTTCACAATTTGGCCCTTTGTTGAAGTCATTCAGATCCTTATGCTTGCCCATTTTTCCTGCTTCCAACACATCAACTTCAAGAACTGACTGTTCTCTTGCTGCCCAATATACCTCACCCCTTGACAGGTGCCATTGTACTGAAATAATCAAAATGTTATTCATATCACCAGTCAGTGGTTTTAATTTTATGACTGATCGGTGCATGTTCCCAAGCAGTATATAAAAGGGTACAAGTAAGTATCTCAGAGGGTACTGCCCCAGGGACAAGGATTTGTACCCCTAAAGGCACAATAATGCACATTCTTGTCCAAGTGTGCATTTATAAAAATGGCATTAACTTGGAGCTGACAGACTGAATTTGCTGATGCTTTAAAAAAAACAAAAAAAAAAAAAAAGCACACCACTGACTGCATCGTTTCATAATTTTATTTCTCTCCAATATTTATATAGTCACAAAAATATTAAAACTGAATACCATTATCTCTCATTATACAAACTGTACACGAAAGCAAAAGGCACTATACACTGTAGAATCTGAGCAAGGAGATTTAACCTTCAGTTCAACCATATTTAATTAAATTCATGTTAACACACTCACATTACTCAGTCACACCCACACCTTTCATCACCTGCATGATAACAGGGGAAATTGTGATGGCATGTCGATCAGGCTGAGAGTGACATTAGACAGGATCATTAGTACATTACAGAAACTCAATCTACTGTACATTTACTGCAACAAAATCCTTGTAAGTGTTTACACGAGTAAAATAATGGTGAGCACTTTAAAGCATAAAAACAGTCTGCTGGTGCGATGTGGCCACTATTAGATTTTAGTTTATAGGAAACTAATGGCAGCTTGACTTCTGCTACATGAACATGTAGTGGAATGAACAAACAAAGCTGATAAACAATCTCAAAAAAAAAAAAATCCCCACATTACAGTAATTTACAACTTTTTACAACTGAACAAACTGGAAAAAAAAGTGGGAATAGAAAGAGATGTGATCCAAGAGGCTGGTAAACCTCTGCTGATCTGTCCCTATTCGCCACTCCTTTCTTTTTCATTTCATATCCCTTTCCTGTTCACTCACACCAGCACATCCACATGTGTACATTTATAAAGTTCAGCTAAAAACGGAATGCACGTGGTGCATCGTTCATGTTCCATGTCTTTCAACAGCGATTATTGTCCCATGTGTACATCTTCATACTCCTAAACCGACTAGAACAATCCTTTGTCTTTCTTCAAATTCACCTGCTTCCACTCTGGCAAAGCTTCATACTCCATCCTAGTCATCTCCAGTGCTTTCTGTAAAAAAGTTAGACATAGAAAAACATAACCACGTGGTATTTGAGGAAACGTACTAAGCTGATTAGATACTGAAAAGGCCCGTGTAGGGGGGGGGGGGGGGGGGGGGGGGGGAGCAAAGAATCCAAAGTTCTGCCAAACACCTACACATGTTTAACATTGAAATACTCTGAAATGCCTAAAAATGGGGACATTTTCTTTTCCAGTTAGCATTATACACTATTTGTCCAGTTATTAGGGATGCCTTATAGCGACACTCACTGGCCCTTTAATCAGTGACAATTACTATACAAGTGTCTTGTTGGGTATAACAAGTCACAGCATTCATACTAGTGCTACACGTGTCAGTCTAGCAACAGGATACAGCTGGTAATTTTACCTACAAAGTGCCCTATATGGCAAGTGTAGCTAAGAAATGGGCCTATAAATATATCTACAAGGTATATCTAGCGTGTATGCAATCTACAATTGTGCAGTACTAGTGTTTCAAGATAAAAGAGCCTGAGATGCAGAACACACTGGTTTGGACTGTGCTCCAAGTACAATTGACCCAAAGTTGACTGTCCACATTGTTCATGTTTCACAACAACAAGAGTGCTCTGAGAGCACAATATCCCCCGCTGGCAACTATGCATTAACTCCGGTAAAATGCGACTGAATTGAACGAAACTGTAATATGCGCATTACCGACATACAACAAAGAATCCTACCAAGTTTTGTGAAATTCCTCCAAAAACTGTGAGAGGAGTTGATTTCAGAAGGAGAGTACCCTTCCCGGGACGGACGGACGGACATTGTCACGACATAATCCCCCTTCAGGCCTTTCAGCCACTGGGGGATAAAAACTTTTTGCCAAATTACATGAAATTCCTCCAAAAATTGTGACGGAAGTTGATTTCAGAAAGCAAGCACACCTTGATGAAACTGCCAAAGTACAAATTTGTTAATAATCAAGGGCATAACTGTGGGAAAAATTGCCCAAATGAAAAAAAGTTTTAATATGCGTATAACTGTCATATAACAAAGCCTTTTGCCAAGTTTGGTGAAATTCCTCCACAAATTGTGAGAGGAGTTGATTTCAGAAAGAAAACACTCATGAAGCTAGCAAATCATAATTGTTAAAATCAAGGGCTGTAACTCTGGTAAAATGTGACCGAATTTAATGAAATTACAATGTGTATTACTGATATAACAATGCCTCGTCAAGTTTCGTGAAATTCCTCCAAAAATTGGCGTTTATTTCAGAAGGCGAGTACGCTTTCCTGGGACAGACTGACATCACCACGACATAATCCCCCTTCGGGCCTTTCGGCCAGCGGGGGAATAATAAGGGCTGAACACGTGAAACATCAATTACTAACTGAAACGTTACACAGCTGTGTACTACAGGTCTAATTCAATGTTTCAGTATAATACCTGGGATAATAGCAAATATCCCCATTAGTTTGAGAGGATAAATATGCAACTGTGGTGTTATGAGTCATACTGTAGTCAGAGGTACATGCTAAATTATTTCAGCGCAGCTCCTGTGTTACATTTGTGTTCACTTTGTGCGATATCAGGCTGCAGGAGTAGTATTTAGCATTAATATTCATAGGTGGAGGTAATTTCTGCATCTGAAGTTATAGTGGTTAACAGCAGGGCTAGCACACGTACTGAATAAATGACATTACTGTACATACACCAGTAAACATGAGGGTAACACCAGGAAGTTTCTCTTGATTAATCATGTTTATCAATTAAATGTGAGAAACACATGCATTAAATTAAAAAAAAAAAAAAAAAGTGTGATTTTGTGTGGCAGGTCAAAAACCCACACCAAGGTTAGACAGAAGACACATTTTGGTGAGAGTTGTGAAACAAGCAAGTGAAATTCTGGCTGACCAATTCCAAATACAAGCATTGTGCGAATGTGGGGAACACCAGCAGTCTGTAAAAACTCACCTTCCCATAGGCCCCTACACCCTAAGGGTGAAAGGAAAACGTAACCATGGTCAGATATGAGACTAGGCCACCACAAGAGACAAATGGCAAAGAAAGAATAAGGCAGAAAGAAAAAAAAAAAAGACTTTGCACGAGAATGATGAAAGAAGGAGAGTAGATTATGAGAGGGACCATAATGAAACAAATAGCATCATAATGTAATATACATTTGGCAAGCTTTTACCTTCAGTGAAAATATTAGAAACTTAAACTTTCTGGCTACTATAACTTCTCATCAGAACGGCAGAAAGATGGACAATGATGCCCATTAGAGGCAAACCGGGACTGAAATTAGCAACGACAAACTTTTTTTTTTTAAGTAGTCGTCATAGTGTTGTGTAATGTACCAAGTTAAAGAGTGTGAATATCTGCATCAAAAACTTGTTTAAATTTTGTAAATGTCTTTTTTTTAAATAAATAAATACGAACATGTGAAAATCCAGTGTTTTATAAAATTCCCATTTCTGTCTGTTGCCCCGGTCACAAACCAGCAACCATTTTCCATTGGTTTAATTTTCCATTCATGAGAAAAAAACCTCAAATCAGAAATTAATAGACCAAAAAGCCAAAAATAGAGATTTAGAATTTTGCATCTCAGGATAAGAATTACAGATGAAGGCTGCTTCTTATAGATCATAATTCTGCACCTAGAAGGCTTAAAAGTAATACACCAATGAAACTGGTACATCCCTTGTGTTTAAGCATCAAAGCCAGAATTTAGCAGGCATGTTCACTTTAAACCGTGGACACTGAGCATGACTAATGACGGTGGTGCTTGAATACGCTGTGTACAAGAGGGTCAAACTTTTCTTTTCAAAACAGTATTACTGATATTTATACACCTCATTTTTTCTCCATGAAAAAAAAATTAGGAAAAATCATTGATTTTTAGGAAGGATGCAAAATCTCAGTGATCCGATCTTGTGCGGACGCTAGACAGCAAAGTGTTCAGCCGATTTTATTGGAAAAACAAGTCAACATGAGGGATTTGACCACTAGGTGGGAATCATGAGTTTCAAGCTGATTGAACCAACAGTGAGTGAGCTGGAAACAACAAAAAACACATTGACCGGTGACAAATATCACTAAAACCCCCAAGATGGCAGCACCTGTGAGTTTGATCTATTGCATTACACAACGTTAAAAACCTCTTAAAGTAAAAGCTCATCACAACGCCGCCAAAAATTAACAATACATTCTGTAAATATGTTGTTTAATCTTGAATCGACACTAGTTTTACGTAGATTAAACATTTTTAAATATGTCTTTAAAGGCCAAACAAAAACATGCTGTTCTCTCAGACAAACGTCTGGGAGGTTCATCAGCGCGCGGTCAAGTGTACTGAAGTGAGCAATCGTCCAATGCGAATGTACCCTTAATCAAAAGTGCTAAACCCTAGGGTGAAGTCAGCTTCAAAAACTAAAAAAAAAAAAAGTTTGGGCTCTCACCTCAAAGTCTTCGTCTGACAGGTAGAGCTCGAGGTGCAGAGGGTTGACCCCTTCTGGTAAAGGCCGTGCCATGAGATCAGCCAATGGATAGGTGGTCTTACAGAGTCTGGCCAACACGTCTTCCACTAGAATGATCTGATTACACACTTCTGCTTCCTATAACATGGAATAAGGCAAAGAGGGCAGTTAATGGTTTATCCATCCAGTCAGCCATCTTATCATTCTTACAAAATTACATTCTTTGTAAAATTAAAGGCATTTTAAGCTGCATGTCTTTTGTAAGTGCTCTTGAGACTGTGCACTGTGTGTATAAAGCGGAAAACCTTCTCCGTGATCTCCGCAATGTCCTCTCTGTGCTCCCAGCATGGGAACATGTTCGTGAATGTAAGCGGCTCCAGTCCTGCATGAATCAAGTAGGCTTTTGGAGGCTTCTTCTCATTCTTCTCTGCACAGACACAAAAATACAGAAAGAAGCGTGTGAAAAGGGCTCAGACGCGTCTTTTGAACACACCGTTTCTGCAGTGCATTTATACAGACAGTTATTCTTGTGATCTCACAGTTGATCTCTTAAGGAAAAGTGGTTTGGGTGCAATTTTCCTCTTCACATCGTTAAAATTAGAGCTGCTAAATACTCTACAGAACATACAACTTGGAGCCAGACCTCAAACAAAATGAACATAAAATGTAATGTCCTTTCACGTCTGTAAGTTGCTCTGGATAAGGGTGTCTGCCAAATGTAGATGAATATATGGGAAAAGGAGGAGGACTGAAGTCATTGTACTAATAATCAGCTGTTCATTTCCTATAGTCATCATAAAATTGCAGTCAACAGCCAACCTGAAGAACCTTGAACAAATCTGCCAGGAAGGGGTGAAAATCATTCCCAATCAGATGTAGAGCTGTCACAGGAGCAAAAGTTGGTTCTACCACGTACTAGACTGATCAGGGTGAATAATTATGCAAGCAGCACTTTTTAAAAGGGGCGGCACGGTGGTGTAGTGGTTAGCGCTGTCGCCTCACAGCAAGAAGGTCCGGGTTCGAGCCCCGGGGCCGGCGAGGGCCTTTATGTGCGGAGTTTGCATGTTCTCCCCGTGTCCGCATGGGTTTCCTCCGGGTGCTCCGGTTTCCCCCACAGTCCAAAGACATGCAGGTTAGGTTAACTGGTGACTCTAAATTGACCGTAGGTGTGAATGTGAATGGTTGTCTGTGTCTATGTGTCAGCCCTGTGATGACCTGGCGACTTGTCCAGGGTGTACCCCGCCTTTCGCCCGTAGTCAGCTGGGATAGGCTCCAGCTCGCCTGCGACCCTGTAGGACAGGATAAAGCGGCTAGAGATAATGAGATGAGACTTTTTAAAAGGTGCTGACTGCAAAATCATCTCAAATTATTTTTTACTGCGTATGGCATTTTCCTATGTCTCAGAAGAACAAGATCACGAGGACGAGATGATCATTTTGATACACCGAGGGTCACTTCTCTCCATTTTGGGACCGTTTTCCTACCTCTTGAGGTAAACACTATGGCCCTATGGAAACAGCCGAACACTGGGAGCTTTAACTAATTGGCATAACTATGGAACTGCGTCACACCAAGATAGTGATATGTAGAAAACGTCACGACTCTGCATCGACCTCGGAGAATTTTGAGTCACAGGTATGTAATTTGTGGTTTGCATTTGCAAATAGATCTATGAAAAAAAAAAAGACATACAGCTTTTCTCAGTTACTGCGTGTGTTACTGTTTGTTTCTCTGCAAGATGAAAACATTAGGTGTATAACTCCATAACTTCCAGGTCAGCAGTGAGCTTTGACCTTCTCAGATCCCTTATAAAGCGTGAGCTGTGTTTAACCAGGTGGTTTGATCCAGAAACAGTCCCAGGAGTAAATGTCCTCCTTTGAAAGTAAATATGAAAAGGAACAAGAGAAATGAAAATTTGTTTACAGCTTATTACTTATATGGGAATTGTGACTGTTGTGCAAACAATGCCATCATTTTCTCACAAAATGCATCATACTCAAATCCCACACACCCAACTTTTGCCCCTCGTACACAAGCCCACACCTGTTGCTCTAATTGACAGCAGAGTGTGTAATGCTACCCTTTCCATCTAGTAAGCATGGTCAATTATGCTCTGTTGTGCCCCGGTCATGGTACCGCGAGTTGGCCTAGTGGTTAGCATGTCTGCCTCTTGATTGGGAGATTGCGAGTTCTACTCACAGTTGGGTCATACCAAAGACCATCATAAAAATGGTACCTACTGCCATCTGGCAAGGCACGCTGCAATACAGGTGCAAGTGGGGAGTCAAACTCTCGTGGCTACCAGAGGACTAGCCCCCAACTGTAACCCCAAGCACGTGAGAGGAGAGAGGCCAAGGGCTACGGAAACTGAGATCGGTGCCGCCCTATGCGCCACATGGCGTGGGAAGGACTGACTTTGTATAACTCCATACTCACTACCGTGGAGTCAAGCACATGCATTCTAAGGCCAAGATAGCCAAGCGCTAGCTAGAATGATTATTACATTTTGCCCAGAAATTAACTTTGCAGTCAGCACCTTTAAACCCCCCCACCAAAATAATCAATCATCTACAGTCAGTATAAAACAGGTGAAAGGTATTATCCATTTCATTATATTGCATGGGAGTATATTCCACCCCCAAAATAAATCTCTCTGCTTTTTACCTCGACAGTACTGGAGCACAGTTTCCATGGCACATTTCCTGTCAAAGTCCCATCGAATGCGGGCGGAGCCCGTGTTCTCACTGTCCTGAGACCACCAGCCCTGCCACAGGTACACTTCATGATGATTATCTACCAAAAACAGAGCTGTAACAGAGAGGCAAAACAGAAATTATATCCCTGGACCAGTGCAGGTAATCATAGTTCCATGTTTATTCAGAGAAACAACAAATCAAAAAAGTTTGACAGTTTTAACAGCTCACTAGGTTGATTTTGCTACAACGCCAGCTTTCTTGATATGGCATAAACAAGACAGAAACCGAACAGAAAACCAGACTCGACAAGCTGTATTATAGTACAGCATAGATGGAACATTTGTAGCAAAACACTGGAACATCAGATGTTTAGTTTTATTAGTGAGCGTATTTTGCATCACAGTAACTGAAAACAGAGCACAAAGATGAAGCAGAGGTTACTGAGCCCTCGAGTGAAATTGACTAATTGTATACTGTGGTACATGTGCATGTTCCACTATGCAGAACAGGATTTAAAACACAATACATACTGGTGCAGTTTACAGTAATGCAAGCATGTCATTTTGAACACCCTGGACACACGGTGTACACCGCACCTGGCTGGGTGACATTATACAGATCTTCCTGGTGGAAAGGCATCGAGTTGACCAGGTTCGGCTCTCTGGATGGACAGATCAACTCCACAGCAACAAACTCCCCCGATGCACTGCTTAAGCGGTACAACCGTGGTGTAAAGTTAAACTTGCCCAAATCTGAAACACAAATGACCATACATGTTAATGAGTTCGGGGGAAAACAAGGCAAATCAGAGATAGCAGACCTCGCTCCTGCAACATAACAAGGATTTCCTCTTGGCTAGAAGGTCATCATTCAGATTATATTCATGCACTATCTTCTATTTGTTCTCTTCTTTTTTTCTTTGCACCACAACATTATTAATTACGATACGATAATACTTTGTCAGTTTACACTGAAATTTGGTTTGCATTCCTGAACAAGACTCGCTTGAGGACAACACACACATATAACATCACAGTAACAGTACAATAACCCACCACCATAGTCAGGGGTAAAGGCAAGACGGAGGACACATACCTTCATACAGACATACATAAAAACAGCCATACATAACATGAGGGAAATTTTCACCATGTGTAATACATTGGATTAAACGCTTGCTGGTGCATGCTGCAGATTCAGTAAAAGAATTGATTGGTGTATAAAAGAATGTTTAAGTCTATTGCGGTTGAAGAAGGGAACTCTGAAGCGCCTATTTGAAGGTAATAATTGATATTCTTGGTGTAAGATGTGCGTAGCATCAGTGGAGATGCATGTGGCCAGTCTGAGCATACTCGTATTGTGAGCTTCCTGAAATAGGTGTGCTATGGGCTGCCCAATGATCATGATACATCAGCCCAACAAATTTCATGTCGTCAATCCGTCCAGTTGTTTCCGAGTTATGAGCGAAAACCTGGGATGGGATGGACAGACACAGACAGACATTGTCCCACTAGGTGGGGGCGAGGTAACTAGCCTTTTGGCCAATTCTGGTAGCCTGGCAAGCCAGACTAAATGTGAATATTTAGTCTGGCCTCGATCCGTAGACATTTCTGAAGGGTGTAGGAGGAACAACCCGCTGTCTTTCAAACGGTCTCTGTGCGTATAGGCCAACGCTCTGACCAATCAGCGCAACAGTGACTGTGACGTAGTCAGAGCGACAGAAAGCAGTGGGGGAGGCCTTGAAATAAATAATTTTTCAAAATGCGTATTAATTAATAAACAGGTTCTAGATATTAAGAAGTTTGGAGATAATGACCACAAGTTTGGAGTCTGTACCACATACTTAACATACACTTATTTTTTTCAAGTGTTTTTCAAGGGTTTGCTTAAACTGTTTTTGAGAGTTTTTATTTAGTGGTGTTTGGTGAAATAATTTCCCTTAAATTTAAAATAATGGGAAAATAAGAAACAAATCAATAAGTAATGTTTCAAAGCTGTTTATTAATTATTCGTACTGCACAAACTAGCCCCATCCTTTTGGCTACGAGCGGAGCCAGCTGGTAGATCAGACTTTTGCCATAGCCGGTCGGCAAAACAGCGAAAACGTCCTTCTTGAAAAGGAATGAGCGGAGAGCCTCTTCCTGCTCATGTTTCAACGAAAACTCCAAGTCTAATTCTTCTAAAACTGATTCCAAAGCGGAGTCAAACGCGCGCTGTTCACTAGCCCGAAGTCATCTTTCCTGCTGTGCTTTCTCCAGCGTCGCGCAGCTTTGTCGTCACTCCTGCAAAAGCCCGCCCAAAGAATCCAAACAAAAACCTTGCGTTGTGATTGGCGGACACGATTTGATGCCCGGGGTGTTTATGTTTATATGGTGCGAGGCTAGACCCACTCGCTAGGCAAAAATATTTTTGGCCGCTAGGCGGGTGGGTCGAGTTTACTAGGCTACAATTCTGGTATATTTACAGTAATGTTTATTAAATGTGCACCATCCCCAAGAAATAAAACAAAAACACACATGCATGGCTCTAAAACCTGACTCACCATGAATCATACAGTCATATGCCTTACGATCACGTCGCCCAAGAGCTTCCCAGAAAGCTGCTGGTTCAGTGCCTTCCTCACACTCGTGGATGGTCACTTTGCTACTGCTGTGAAGGCCAGCCTCTAGAGGACACCTGAAAATAATGCACCAACATGACCAACAGTGTCCATGCTTAAAGTGATCACTTTATGGAGAGAGTTAGCACCCACAATCAAAGAAATATATGACAACTTTGATAAGGTGTGTATGGGTGTGTTTTTTTTTTTGGGGGGGGGGGGGGGGGGGGGGGGGGGAATAAAAATGCATCTTCTAGCCCCACGATGACCTGGCGACTTGTCCAGGGTGTACCCCGCCTCTCGCCCATAGTCAGCTGGGATGGGCTCCAGCTTGCCTGCGACCTTGTACGAGATAAGCGGCTACAGATAATGGATGGATTGATGGAAATGCATCTTTGAAAAGTTGCAAAGGAGAATTACTTGTATTAAAATACATAAAAATATGTATTTAAAATCTTTAAGTACCCCAAGATTTTAAATACATATTTTTTCCACTCACAGCCAAACAATTCTCCAATGGGCCAGACTGAAATCTGATAGTAATCTGTAAATCAGCTCCGTACCATCAAACACCACCTTGTGTTTCTTTTTTTAATATATGAGTGATTCCACGCTTATGGGTACTGAAATGGGGACATGAACTTATTCACCTAAAACCATTTCTTTTTTTACCATCAGGTCACAAAACATGTAATCTTTAATGAATGATATGTTAAAAGATAACTTTAATTTTCTGAGATGTAATAAAAACATTTATATGCCAAAGTCAAGCCTATGAGTTCCAAAATGATGTCTGTTACATTACTTCTGTTACGATTGTCCATCTCGCGTCTGTTACAAATTAATTACAATCTAGCTATATACCATGTTAATCTTATTGAAAGAATGTGTATGTTTATTCTACTACACATGCTTATTAATTATATTTGCTAAAACATCACCTTCCTATGTTTCAAAAAGTAATTCTACATTGTTAAAATTGAGAATATACATGTCCACAACACTTCTGTTACGTTCTGACTTTGGCATATAAATATGTTTTTATTACATCTCAGAAAATTAAAGTTATCTTTTAACATATCATTCATTAAAGATTACATGTTTTGTGACCTGATGGTAAAAAAAAGAAATGGTTTTAGGTGAATTTTTAAAAATAAGTTTATGTCCCCATTTCAGTACCCATAAGCGTGGAATCACTCAAATATATGTATGCCCTTATTAATCTTGCCTTTTTTAAAACAGCACAAACATGGAGATACGGGTTACCTATTGGGAAGGGTTTTGGTTGTGAGACATAATTAAAGTTGGATGTGTTTCAGCTACTTGTACGAGATCACCTGCTGGAGCAGTGTGAGGGATCAGATGTAAACCTGTTGCAAAAATGTCTCGGTGCATTCACATATACATTCATCTCTATCCAGATATATCCTGATACTCAATATTCATGAAACAACTGTTCAATGCATTTACATTTTAGTTAACAGTGTGGGAGTTTTATTCACTCACTGCTCTTTAATCTTGTTCGCAGCAGTGCAGCCCACGTCCTGCGTGTGCGCTTGGGCTTTGCAGCCATGCCACAGATATATGCTGGCTTTGGGGATGTTCAGCAAAATCATGGAGGTGCGAGAGCGCAGGCTGCTGCAGTGACACACCACCTCCAGCAGGTGGCCCTCTACTGGCTTCTCGCCCCTCACGCAATACAACCTCCAGTCACCTGCACACAATAGCAATAAAATTAGCAGGACTGAGGATTTGGTTGGCAACCAATAACTAAAAACATTGTGTAGGATTCTAAGAAAAGTTAAAATTACGGGCAAAGAAACTTATCTGAAAAACTTCACTCTAGTTTAAACAAGGATTAGGGTGTTTTATGTACCGTTTTCTTTTACATTCTGTAAAAACACGCTACTGTAGCTTGGGGACACGATATCTACTGCAACCAAGCTGATACCAGTGTAAACAGCACTATCTCTGTATCTCAGCATTTTCCTGTTTTCCCTTTTTCTATACACACACTAATCATGACTGACAGGCAGGAAATGGTTTTTTTTAAATATCAGTAATGTGAGTAAGCCTGATGCTTCACAGTCCTCCAGTTCTACTCAGAATACACACATGCACTCAGTTGCCAGTTTATTAGGCATACCTTTGTATTTACTGCAATTAGCGTATTACCAGGTGAATATTACTATTATATACCATATAGATGAATTTACAAGTATCCAACTACTGACTGTAGCTTTGGACAAATCACAAGTCCCTCCTCACCACAACCACCACCAACAGGCCACCACTACCCACATCATTCTCAGCACAGCAGTGACTGACACGAGTGTGTGCACGCGCTGCACTGGTACAAAGGGTTTTCAAACACTGCATAATAAAATACTTAACGTAACCTCTGAGTGCATGTCACAATATTAGTATAAATGATGGTATTCAAAAGGATAAATTTTTCTCGTATTTTTGGATTCCTATTGAAAATGTAACAAAACCAAAGTAGACTTTACATATTGAATCGCCAAGTGTCTTTTTACACGCATGCATGCACTCTCTGCAGGGCAACAAACATCAAGACTGGAGCATACTCTGTGTATTCTCCTCTTCCTCTTCTCTCTTTCCTGCATGAATCATCATGCCTCCATTAAAACACTGTAGGAAACAGGGGGGCTCCTTCCCCTGCTGCACCTGGATCTGAAACACACAGAGCTACATTATAGGACAATAACAGGCAAAAATGCTCATGAATAATTTAACAGGTTTTTTTCGCGGTCCGGTTTCCGTCAAATCCTGCGCTCTGATTGGCTGGCGAGCGGGTCCGTATCCTATGATACGGACCCCAGTTACGGACCTCTGGCGACTCGCTCGTTCACAACAAAACATAGTAGCATTTTTTGTCAACATTTATCTTTAAAAAATAAATAAATAAGATTTTATAAGACTTTTGATAATCTTATAAATAATTTTTGCCAGCATTTCTCAGGAGAATAGCATTAATTTTACATCATGGATAGCGATAACGACAGTCTTCACAGCAAAAGCGAGTTTTACTACCCTGAGGAAGAAGAAATGAAAGAAAAACATTTCAGGGGAAAGCTAAAAATCTGTAACTGTTGCTGACGCCAAGCAAAAACATGGCTGAATCCTGAATGACTCAGTTTTGTATAAATAGGGGACTACATAGGCGGCAAAATGTAGTTTTTTTTTCTGCCATGGAAGTGCACTTGTATACCGAGGAGGAAGCCATTTGCATTACAGCCGTGAATGAGAATTGAAAAAGATGGCTTGGCTTGGTTTTCCCTTTCGGGCGCTCTCGTTTTCTGTTAGAATTTGGTAAAGAAAAAAAAAATATTATTTACCAGCTTAAGGTCGGTCCGCATGGTGAAATACTAGACCTCGGCCTTAAATACTGACCTCGGCCCAGAGGGCCTCGCTCAGTACTTTCAAGACCTCAGTCACGGTATTTCACGATACGGACCTCCCAGCTGGTAAACAACAGACATGCAAGGTGCGGATTAAGTCAAGGGGAAGACCTGTGCTCCTCTCTCCTCATCCAGCTCCAAGGTCATGAGAGCCGATGTTCCCTTCTCATTAACGGTGGCATTACGACCCTGCCAGAAGAAGTATGCACACTTCTCTTTACCGGGGCCAACAATCCGCTCAGAATTCAGCCTTTTTCCAACTGAGAAAAAAAACACATTTCAATGATGCCCAACAGTGCCAACTTCCATCAGTGGTGATGTCAGCATGATGGAGATCATCATGTACTGAGAACAGGTCTACATTACATATTAAAAAATATGTACAGTTTGTATTGCTGTATTGAGAAAAACACAAACTCCAACAAAGAGACACTCACCTGCTGCACTGACCATGTACTTCCATTTAACTACATACGTGTCTCCCTCATGGAAGTGCCCAATGCTTTGCTTCGGCAGCCGACTGCATCAGGGACAAACGCGTCCACAATTTAATACATAGCATGGAATTCAGGGATCATCCAAGTCACTTTACATATTTGTACAGTGCCTGGATAGATTAAAAAAAGAACCCCCCCTCCACACACAAGGACATGTTCTATACCTGTAGTCAAACTCCAGGATATGCCACACATCCACAGACAGAGTGCTAATCTCAAAGTTCCTCCTGTCATCTCCCTCCACCATCCCATAACCTCGCCCCACATCCATGCCGTCCAGAACAGTCCGAACAGGGGACTGGGACAACGACAACATCCGAGACACATCACATGACTGGAATTCACTACTCTGCACCTCCTATAGCGTGCACACCCAAAAAAAAAAAAAAAATTTTTTCTATATTTAAAAAAAGTTACATTCCAATAAAGTCATTGGCAATTGAAAACCACTGAAATTAATTTCTCAAATCATTCATCTAAATTGCATCACTTGTGTATTATAATCTGGAACGGTCATTAAGAAATAAGCACTCTGAAGTTCTTTGCATCTTTATGTGTAATTATAAAAGACCTTATTTGATGCATTACCTTGTGTTCAATAGCTTGTACGTCATCCTTCTTTGAAGCCTTGGAGTCACTCCAGTCTAGAAACTTTTCCTTAAACAGTGTAGTCTCATTGTGCTGGGTCACCCTGCCAAAGACAGCCCAGTCTGGCCGGCCTTGCCCTTTCCTAACGCAAACATATCAAATATTACCCCACACACGCACTTTTTTTTTTCCTCTTCAGTTGAACATATAGAATCAGGAGACGCATGGCGGAGACACCGGCAGGTGAAGAGAGAGGTTTCAGGCATCGTCATGGTTACACTACACCTTGTTTATGAACAGTAAAATCCTTGGCAGGAGTCCTGGACAAGAGTTTAGCATTTCATAACAAAACACTCTAGGAGTCATGTCTTTAAAAGGGTCCGATAAGCTTTACTACAGTGTACAAAGGAAAAGCCAAGCATTTAACTGGATATCTATATACTACATCTGTAACATGAGATTACCATGTACAAAATTTTCACACCTGTCCCTGGAGTTAGAACAGAAATATTCAGACTAATATCTACAGGCAGTTCAATTCAGTCAAATGTGTCTGTGAAAATCTCAAGAACATTTTTAGAAATAATTTCACTCAAAAGATATTTGTGGGCGGCACGGTGGTGTAGTGGTTAGCGCTGTCGCCTCACAGCAAGAAGGTCCAGGTTCGAGCCCCGTGGCTGACGAGGGCCTTTCTGTGTGGAGTTTGCATGTTCTCCCCGTGTCCGTGTGGGTTTCCTCCGGGTGCTCTGGTTTCCCCCACAGTCCAAAGACATGCAGGTTAGGTTAACTGGTGACTAAATTGACCGTAGGTGTGAATGTGAGTGTGAATGGTTGTCTGTGTCTATGTGTCAGCCCTGTGACGACCTGGCGACTTGTCCAGGGTGTACCCCGCCTTTCGCCCGTAGTCAGCTGAGCTAGGCTCCAGCTTGCCTGCGACCCTGTAGAACAGGATAAAGCGGCTAGAGATAATGAGATGAGATGAAGATATTTGTAAATTTAGCTCCAAATCTATGCTTCGCTCATTTGGCAAGAATGCCTACTGGCATACCTAATGTACATGCTAAACAGTGACGTGAAATGCTAAGGGAAGTTAAATAATTGGAATTACTAAGATGTTCCCTTTTGCCTGACCACTATTAGAGGATGTATTTTTTTCCATGTTTTATAGTTGTACATTTATTGATTAACAGCAGCCCTCAGAATTCCTTCATAAGGAGTTTCGAGTCAACAGGTTTTCCGTACATGGCAGTGGAGAAATTGCCGTCATTGTTAATCGGAGTGCTACACATGCAGTAGATAATGAACAGTTTAAACAATTCTGGAGTATTTAACTCTAAATAACACTATAGGAGAAAAGAAGTTACAGAAACAAAGCATAATGCATTTCTGTGTAGAAAGGAAACTAAAAGGCCAGTAAAATCCCCAATGAAAGTTATACGCTGGTACAGACCTGGGGATCAGTGAATTGCACGCTCCTGGATCTAGTGGGTTGATGTCGCAGGTTGTGTAGTCAAATGTCCCATTCCAGAGGTGCTTTGCCAGCTGAAATGCCACTTTTCTTTGTGCCAAGGTTACCTCTTTACCATGCCAAACGTACACTTCACTGCCGAAATCAAAGACCAGCACCTGCAAAAAAAAAAACGCGCATAAAAATCTTTGGTTCACATAATACATGTATGGCAGTGTGGGGGAAATCCTTCACATGGTGAGATTTTCTTTACTATACCGTGCCAGTTAAAAGTTGGGACACACCCTCTAATTCAATGTTTTTTCTTTATTTTGATAAATTAAAAGGACACTTCATGTCTTAAAGGAATGATGGATGTCGTTTGTCTTTACTTAGTTGAGCGGTTCTTGACACAATATGGATTACAACAGTTGTGGAATATGGTTATTTACTGTATTTTTATTATTTACTATTTGATCTTAAACGCATTAAGGCGGCAAGAAAATTTCACTAACTTTTGACGAGACACCTGTTAACTGAACAGCATTCCAGGTGACGACCTCATGAAGTTGGTCAAGATAATGCCAAGAGTGTGCAAATCAAGGTAAATGCTGGCTACTTTAAAGAATCTAAAATATGAAAAATCACCACTTGTCTCAGCTCATCTCATCTCTAGCCGCTTTATCCTGTTCTACAGGGTCGCAGGCAAGCTGGAGCCTATCCCAGCTGACTACGGGCGAAAGGCGGGGTACACCCTGGACAAGTCGCCAGGTCATCACAGGGCTGACACATAGACACAGACAACCATTCACACTCACATTCACACCTACGGTCAATTTAGAGTCACCAGTTAACCTAACCTGCATGTCTTTGGACTGTGGGGGAAACCGGAGCACCCGGAGGAAACCCACGTGGACACGGGGAGAACATGCAAACTTCGCACAGAAAGGCCCTCGCCGGCCACGGGGCTTGAATCCGGATCTTATTGCTGTGAGGAGACAGTGCTAACCACTACACCACCGTGCCGCCCCAAACTCACCACTTGTTTACCACATAATTCTATATTATTTCATAGTTTTGATGTTTTCAGTATTGTTCTACAACTTGGGTGGCCAACCCGCGGCTTGCGAGCCGCATGCGTCTCTTTGCCCTGTGTTATGCGGCTCTTACGTTCATATCGAAGTTTGTGTTTGTGGTTTTTTTTTTTATGTGCGTGTGCGCTTTGCTTGAGTTCAGTATGGTATTTTCGTCAAATGCATCTTCGCTTTGCTTGGGTATATTACGGTATTTTCAGGTCATGTCGAATGCGCATGTGCGTGAGATAATCGCCAAGTTTTTGGGCAAGGTGTATCTTGTGTCAAGTAGCCTCTCAAAATGGCAATGAAAAAATGCACAGCAAAACGAAAATATGAAGACGAACATAGGACATTTTTAACAGAGTGGGAGAGTTTATACTTTTTTGTTGAACGTAATGGCAAGCCATTCTGCCTTATATGTCAGTTGTCATTAGCTCATTTCAAAGCTTCCCGCCTCCCTGAATAAGCAAGGAGCCAGATATGCAACACTAATTGAAAACCTGCACGAAAGCTTTGTAACCCGGTTCCGTGATATACAACTGAAAAGGCCACAGGTTACGTTCCTCGTCGACCCATTCAATGCGGAGACGGACTGTTTGAAAGCCCTGCTTGTCACAGATGAGGCTGCGGCTGAGTTGGAGATGATCGATCTTCGTGAGGAAGACCAACTGAAACCTGTTTTGAGGGAAGGCACCATTGAGTTTTGGAAAAGTGTGCCATTGGAAAAATACCCGAATGTGAAACGGGCTGCGCTTAAGATACTGTCAATGTTTGGGTCAACATACGTCTGCGAGTCTGTGTTCTCTACCATGAAACACGTGAAGTCAAAGCATCGTTCTGTTCTGACTGAAACCCATGTGAAAGAACTGCTTCGAGTGGCAACGACGGAATACAAGGCAGATTTGAAGAGGATTGTTCAAGGCAAGGAATGTCAGAAATCCCACTAAGAAACATGCATAGTTAGTGCACACAATATTGATTGCTGTAAATGACTGGCCTGTGGTATTAGTACTGACTGAAGGAGTAAATTTCTCTCATGTTGGCGTGTGACATTTACTATTAATCTGGCTGAGCAGAGGTGCGTGAGCGCGCGTCTCTGTGAGAGAGAGAGAGCGGGGATGTTCATGTGCGGTCATGTGTATGGTGTGGCTTTTTTTTGGTAATGCCATGAGTCCCACTAAGCAGCATGCATAGTAAGTGCACACAATGTTCATTGTTAAAAATGACTGGCCTCAGCCTGTGGTCTTAGTACTGTAGGAGTAAATATGTTGGTGTGTGACATTTACTATTAATCTGGCTGAGCAGAGGTGTGTGTGTGTGTGTGTGTGTGTGTGTGTGTGAGAGAGAGGAAGGGATGGGTGATGTTCGTGTGCCCATGTGTATGATGTGGCTCTTTGCGGTAATACAGTAAAAAATGTGGCTCTTGGTCTCCAACTGGTTGGCCACCCCTGTTCTACAATGTAGAAAATAATCAAAATACAGGAGGAAAAAAACCAAAAACCCTATAAAAAGAGGTGGTGTCCAAACTTTTGACCAGGAGAAAGGAAAGGAAGAGGGAGCACGAGACAGACTGACTATCTAGTAATTGTGGTTAACCAGCATGGCCTGACCTCTGTAGGGCTGAGCATGGAGCAGCGTGGTACTCTGCCCCAGTAATCATCATCAGGCACCAGCTTGTCCTCATGCAGCCTGTAGACACAGTTTGTTTCCACTATGGCAGTCTCATAAAACTCATCCTCGTCTGGATCCCCTGCAGCTGTGGTATGCAGCAAACACATATTAGACACTAAATACTGCTCATACAGCAGCCTTCATCATCCAAAATGCAAAGAAGCATAACAGAAGTTCAGACAAGAACATTACATTTGATGAACAGAAGCTTATGACAGAATGCAACAGTGAACATCATATCACCTTGGTAGCTGGTCTGCCCACCCAGAATCTTCCAGAACTCCTTGGATGCGTGGCTGTGGGTATTGATACCCTCCTCTACGGTATGAACATAAGCGGCTCTGCATCCAAGGTCATGCTTGGTCTGGATGAACGTGGCCAGTTCTGCAGCCTGTAAATAGGATAAAGCTGATTTAACATCACTAACCATAATACTGCAATGTTTAAAGCTATACGGCCTTTCTGTTTCATAAAATCAGCAAAATTTAGTTCCCTCTGAAATTTGGTCATTGTGATAGGTTTATTTCTGTGACATCTCACAAAATACCAGGTCGTTCTGTGGCTGGGAAGTTATTTAATTTGAGGGGATTTTCGAGCAAATAATGTACATGAAATTGCTCGCTTTGCGCAGTCAAGCAGACACAGGAAGTCCATGTGCGCATGTGCAGGTTTACCTTTGACCGTGCACTGACTGTTACATCATTCTGTCGCTAAATGAACAGCTGATCACACCGAGGTGCTCGCTGAGCACCGATATTTATTAGTTTGGTCCTGCGTTTCCTTTCCTTCACAACATAACGTCTTTTTTTCCTCGCTTTCAGTTACTGTAGTCGGTCTTTCACGTTTCATTTGCGTTCTCCATTTTCCTCTCCTGTTTCACATTTGTATCCCACAATGCCTTGCACGAACAGGGAAAGCCCACCACGTGATGCATGACATCTTGAATTGGGTCATGGTGAAGCCCAATAAATAAATAAATGGGGGGGGGGGGGGGGGGGGGGAGAAGAGAATTTAGGGCCACATGGCCCTAAATTCATGAATTGTTCCATTTAAAAAAAAAACTAATAAAATTGGAAGTCTGATTTGAATTCAGTAGCTTTCGGTCCACTAAACAAAAATAAATGGGTGTCAGGGAAAATTCTTTTTATGACCTACACTTGGAAAAATCTAAAAGGCAGCCTACCTTTAAGCAACTGGAGATTTAAAAGCACCTTAACCCCTTCAATGCCCTTGGACAAGTCACACCCGTCATGAAATCTTTTACCGCTGTGCCTTACGATGGAAGAATGTTTTAGGCATCGACTGTAATTCATATGTGCCACTGTGAAGTAAAAGTAATGTGCCATGTAAGGTAAATAAAGGGAAGGGTTTATGACGAGTAGCGTACGTCATAAGGCACAGCGGTAAAAGATTTCATGACGTACGTGACTCGTCCAAGGGCACTGAAGGGGTTAAGCTAGATTTCCAATATGACTATCCAAGGGGTAACTGAGACTTCTCTATAAAAGAGCATAATATAGACTTGGATATATAAAACTTCTGTGAGAAGACACTGGCTATTATACATGGCAGAATTTACTAAATATATTACTTTCTTACACAGGAGAACTTGGGGATTTCTAAAGTAGGTCAAATTCATCTCCTGACTGGGTTCAACCACCTCTTGTTTTACATAATGTTTTGGTGTATAGGACTCTCACTTGCTGAAAACACTTCCTGTCTGTCTTTTACAACCAACTTCCTGCTTCTGGTGTGATGTCAAACCAACTCTGTGGTTGACTCTGCTGACTTCCTGTACATGGAGGACTGTCAAGCAACAAACACAGTCTACTGACAGGCCATTTCATCAGTATGTCCTGTTATGAATTTATCATTTTGGCACATAATGCTATTTAAATTTAAAAAAAAAAAAAAAGTGCGTGTGTGTGTTCAAGGCAAACACTTACTTTGGCTCTCTCAATGACGTTTGCAAACTCTCCCACCCACATAAAGCAGTACTGGAGTGTAATCAGGAGGAAACAATCACCACTGTTCAGAGAGGAAGCTCTTGGCTCAACTAGCCTAGTCTGGACATGCCGTCGGCCTAGTTCATTCGAAAAAGGAGGGAAAAAAAAAAGGTTATCTGCTTCACTGCTTTCTCTGCAAGAAAGAGGAAAAACGCTACAAGACGGTGTTTGACTTATGGGCAAGGAAACTGACAAAAACCCCATAAGCTTATGCCTTATGAGGAAATGTCTTCCACAGCCAACATAAATCCACAGCCATTAACAACCTTGACCAAAAGCAACACGGCTCTTGAACGTCAAATAAACTTACTGCAACACTAAACCTTAATGCGTGTAGTATGTACAAACATGGTAGAGAAGCCACTGTACAGTACGCTTCACACAGCTACCAACGAAGCTTATTTTGTGTCCCACTGATATTACATTTAGAAATATTTAAATAAAGAAACCGTAAAGGGTATTTTAAAAATGGGCCAAGTGTCGTCCACAGAGGAAATCTGCTCTCGCCACTTCAGTGTGTGTTAAGTGACCGACCTTTGACCTGCAGGAGCATGATTGCCTTGTAAGGCACGGCACTGTTGTGCGAGCTCTGCTCCGCCACCTTCACACTCCGCAGATTAACACTGCTGAAGTTCTCCTTACTCGCCAAGCCTGCCAGAGCCACAGCAGAGAACCCACTGTTCTTACACACTGAGGGAGGGAGAGAGAGAGAGAGAGAGAGAGAGAGAGAGAGACGCACTGTGGTTTACAACATTGAAACGTCTTCAGGTTTTGTAAACAAACATTGTATAGTACTGCACATACACAAATGCATGTGCGCACATGTACACGTGCACACACACCAAGAACTGTAAAAACCACCGTCAGATACACATGGTACTTCTCACATCTGTGAACATATGCATATACGAACACCAGTGATGGGAATAACGGCGTTAGAAATAAACGGCGTTACTAACGGCGTTACTTTTTTTAGTAACGAGTAATATAACTAATTACTTTTTACATCGTTCCCGTTACTTACAATAAAATACTATGCGTTACTTTATTAAAGCTGTTCTCATCTGGCACGCTGCTCGTTCAGCCTTTCTTTACTCTGCTTTAGTGTGGGGCGGGGAGACGCGAGACAACGGCACAGTAAGCCAATCAGAGTAGATTTGGACAACATACGTAGGTAGGCCACGCCTACTGCACTACTGCGCGCTCTTTCAATCAGAAGACACAGCGATGGCGAGCGGTCAGCCCAGCACTGCGCTTTCACACTGGAAATACAGCCAGGACTTTTCATTACTTGAAATAAAAGGCAAGAGTGTTTACGTGCAATGCACATTATGTCGAGGAACAAAGCGTTTGTCCTCGTCAGTGGCCAGTAATTAGTAACAATTTTAATAACTACAAAAATACATTACATTTGATAGATGTCTTATCTCACATTGTCCCACAAACATATTAATATAGTGTAGATAACGGTACTAATTGGTTCTGTTAAGTGTCCATTTCAGTCATTAAACACATTTAACATTCACTTTTATTATGATTACACTAATTGAATTTGATTTTTTTGAGGGGGAACAAAATGAAACGGAATAATTACTTTCCCTGGTAATTAGTTACTTTTATGACAAAGTAACTCCGTTACTAACTCAGTTACTTTTTGGGAAAAGTAACTAGTAACTATAACTAATTACTTTTTGAAAGTAACGTGCCCAACACTGACGAACACACAACCTGCCATCTTTCCCCAACAGCCTATTTAATCTGCCATTTCAACTGTTTTTTTTTTTTTTCCCCAGCCTCTCCTTCCATCACTCACTCTTCTCCTGAGTGAGCCTCTTGCTCTCGAGTACACCGATGTTAAGTCTCTGCTCTGTGTACTCGTGTCTGATGTCCTCTCGTGCAGCCAGCAGCTTCAGAGGGTTCCTGGAAGGCTGTACATTTCGGGCTGGACGCACCGCACGCTTGTGCTGCACCATCTCGGAGGTCAGCCTTATAGACACACAGGTCAAAGGTCACAATATAAATATAGAACTAACCTTGAGCCATGGAATCACTTCATGGATCATATTTAAAATTTTTTGGTAGTCCCCCCAACCATAATATTCCAACTGTTACTTCAGACAGATTACATTAACACCCAAAACAATGGCATACAAAGGAGTTAAAAAACAGAGTTAAAGCTTTCCAAGTCATTACTGTGATTTAGCTGCACTCTTACTTTGGAATCTGTGTTCCAAAGATGGCATCAAAATCATCGTCGATCTCCACTTTACTGGTGATATTGGCCAGTTCATCAGTGTGCCTGTAGAACTTATCAAAACACTCATCGTCCAGAGTCATGACCTCTTTAACTTTCTTCTCAGTCACTGTAAGTGTGGATTCCTGAAGCCCGCCCACTGAATCAAGGACAGGAAAAACTAGTAGGTAAATATAGTTTTTTTAGCTTGTAGTTTTGGCTACATAAATTACAGTCAGGGCTCCTGCAGATGAACTTCACTCACCTTTATTGTTGAGTCGACCCAGGAAGGACTCCAGCTTCTCCAGCTTCTTGTCGGACTCAAGTTTTATATCATCTCTGACCTCGATCTCTGCAAGAGCATAGTTATAAAATAAATACGATTTTTTCTTGAGTGAAGAGAGATAGGACACACGGTATAATTAAAAATTAAGAATTCACTAAGCGGAGTGGCATGGTGGTGCAGTGATCAGCACTGTCGATTCACAGCAAAAAAGGTTCTGGATTTGAACCATACAGCTATCTGGGGGCCTTCCTGCATGCTCTGTCAGTGCCTGTGTGGGTTTCCTCCAGGTGCTCTGGTTTCCGCCCACAGTCCAAGACATGTAGGTTAACTGGTTACTCTAAAATTACCCATAGGTGTGAACAGTGGTTCGTCTCTGTGTTTGCACTGGTGACCTGCCCAGGGTGAACCCTGCCTCTCGCCCAAAGATAGCTGGGAATGGCTCCAACGTCCCCCATGACCTCAATGGATAAGCAGCATAGATGGATAGAGTAATAAAATGAAAAAATCAGGACCTCATCTCTCATCTGTTATAATGTTATGAGAATAAAGTGCTGTATATGCTTGTTTAAAAGAGACGACGAGCCTTATTGGAGCAAGCCATATACTTGAAGATGAAGAAAAAAAAAAACAGGCGTACGCACAATGCTACTATATACAGCTATGGAAAAATTAAGGAGACCACTTTAGAATTTCTCTTATTTAATTATTTAGTATTAATTATTCTGTAAAAATCATAAAAACAAAATGAATGAGTTTCAAATTATTTTTGTTAATTACAACGCATTACATGTCCGGTCCTTTTTTAAAGATCGCATAGACCAGTCACCACTTAATTGCAAGCAACATCATATCCTGAAATTCATTAATTCTAAAACTCAAACTAATGATGAAATCAGGAACACTCGGACAGCGATTTCATGACCTTAATTTTGTAGCTCATGGTCACATTAATTCATGTTGAGCACCTCCATAAGCAGAGTTGGAATATGGAGAACTTTCAGTGATGGGTCAATTTTTTTTTTTTTAAAGATATTTAAAAGCTCCAATGCTTTCCCTGCTGCTTATCTCAAAGCAAATTCCTTTGGACATTGTGCCAGATGGAAAAACGGGTGCTGTGAAAGACTCCTACACATGGCACAGCAAGTTATCACACCAGAGAAAGTACAGGGACAAACAGCCTTTATATCCAGGTAACATACTAGTGCATCCCCAAAAAATTAGAATATCTTGTGGTCCTTAACCATGAATAAATTAATTTTCAAATAAAAGTGGCCCCAAGTAGACATTTTGGGCTACTCTTTATACAAAAAGATAGGGGTTCATGCCTTTTCCAACAGGCCTTAAGGCTTAAAGTATGATGTCTTGAATGCTGATCAAATATGCAACAAACAGATCACTAAAGCCACATCCATGCATAAATATACAAACATACACTTGCATAAAATCTATTGAAGTGGTGCAGCACAGTGTTGTATTAAATATTTGAGGTGACTGACTCAGTGGTCAATCAGAAATCTGAAAAGTGGATGTATGAGGAGTTTACCTTCCTGAGGTTTGGAGATGGCATTCTTGTTTTTCAATGATGTAGGACTAAAGACTGGTTTTGTAAGCACCACAGGGGCTGCAAGACCTGAAATACAAATCAGTCCCATCCATCCCCCCACAAAAAAAAAGTAATAAACTGTAGTCAAATTCCACATTTGTATAACATGACCTTCTCTTGCACAAATCCTTTACCGATAGATTAAAAACTAGCATTGTGAAGATAAGTGAATTTCCACTGTACACAAGCTTAATGATCAATAGTTCTAGCTTTAGAACAGAACTTCACATAACTACAACTCAAGACACATGATGTACAAAAATCTTTGCAAACATAAAATAGTGTGTAAGAGAATAGATTAGTCACTTGCTGACCTTTCTTGACCATACGTCCAGCCACAGTGAACTGTGTGGAGTCGTTGGCAGCTCCATAACCTTTGACCTTCCAGGCATCCTCTTGAGCCGTGATGAGCTGCTTCCGTTCTTGGATGGACATCTCGATGCGCTCGATTTGCTGGCTCTCCACTACCTCATTGCCTATCCTCTGCAAAAAGAGTGATGAATATACTATTTAAAAGTAGTGTCCGTTAACATACGGATAAAACGGTCAAGTTATTTCACAAATTTTGCCTTTTTATAGCACTTTTCTCAAAACATACACAAACTGAAATACTAATTCCGCTGAACTTGATTGGAATTCCTCTTTGAATTGCTATTACAATAATCTCATAATAAATGTAATGCTTGAGCCACTGAAATAAATGGTCACTTTAAAAAAAACAGACCACACATCCATGGTTCCTTGGATTTCTGTCCTGATAAATTCTTAAACACTGGGTAAGTAACTATGCAGTCATGTGCAACTGCAATCCATTTTTCTATTATCGCGTTTTAACAAATTTACAGATGCAATACATTTACAGAGAGAACTGCAGAAAATAATAAAAGTGGCGGCTATAAATGAGTAAGTGTAGCATCAAGCCCAAGTCTGAACTATTTTGTGTGTGTGTGTGTGTGTGTGTGTGTATTTATGCGCAAGATAATTTAGGCACCTTGCGTCTCCAGGGGTGACGTTCATCCACCTGCGTAAGCAAGGGTTGTGTCTTCACAGAAGGATGGGAGAGAGAGGTGGAGGAAAAGATGGTGGTGTGAGGAAAGAGAAGAAAGATGAAAGGATGCAGCCTAGACCAGAGAAGTTCCTAATTATAGCTAAAACCCTGACACTGAACTCTCACCTTCAGCCATCTCAACAGCATTAATGATCCACAGCTAACAAAAACACAGTACAGTCAAAAGTTTGGACATTTTTCTTTATTTCTATTAAAAAGTAATGATGGCTGTTGTTTCTCTTAGTTGAGCGGTTCTTGACATAATTATGGATCTCAACAGTTGAGGAATAGGGCTATTTACTGCATTTTTTATTATTTACTATTTAGCAGTTTCAAACACATTAAGGCAGCAAGAAATTGCACTAATTAATGTTCGACAAGGTTCACTTGTTAATTGAAAAGCATTCTAGGTGACTGCCTCATGAAGCTGGTTAAGATAATGCCAAGTGTACAAAGCGATGTACGATGGCTACTTCGAATAATCTAAAATATGAAACACATTGTTGAAATACTTGTCACATAATTCCATAGTTTTGATGTCTTCAGTATTGTTCTACAGTGTAGAAAGTAGATAAAATACAGAAAAACCTATGAACTAGAAAAGCACTCGGAGAGCGCAGACCTCCGCCATGAAGCCTTTAAAAAATTCCGGGATCCAGAAGGTGATCTGGATCACTGCCAAAATTTAATGGATTGTTACTTGTGCCCAGTCACACCTCTGGAAAAAATTTCAGAGCAATCTGTTCATTACTTTTTCCGTAATGTTGCTAACAAACAAACGCTACCGAAAACATAACCTCCTTGGCCGAGGTAACAATAATAACAACTAGAATGCATTTCCGGAGAAAATGCAAAAGTGTGCTTGCTCAGGTGCGCCGCCATGGCGACCCGGCAAGAGAGGCGACTGCACACCCACACAAGTTGTGTGTCAACACGCGAAAGTTTGGCCAAGACACAAGGCGGATTCTCATACGGAGATGAC
Organism: Neoarius graeffei; assembly: GCF_027579695.1. Taxonomy (NCBI): domain Eukaryota; kingdom Metazoa; phylum Chordata; class Actinopteri; order Siluriformes; family Ariidae; genus Neoarius; species Neoarius graeffei. The sequence continues at coordinate 56,968,533 of NC_083582.1, read as the reverse complement.
AGGCTGGCAAGGTTCTTTACAGGGACATCCCAGAGCATCACTAACATGAAAATGTAGATGTAATTCTAAATCCGTAAAGAGATATGACCCAAAACATGTTTTTGCTCATTGTGGCACCCCCTAGTGGCCAAATGACACCAAATTTGATGAGGGTACATGAACTGGTGCCGAAAGTCATCTCAACAAATACGGTCTTGATACGTCAAAGCGTTTGAGATATGAGCAAAAATACGTTTTTGCTAATTGTGATGCCCTCTAGTGGCGAAATGATACCATATTTGATGAGGGTAGTTTGGATGGTGTCCAAAGTCATGCCACTAAATATGGTCTTGATGCGTCAAAGCGTTTCCGTGATATGAGCTCACTTCCTGTTTGGTGGCTTCGCCATCGATTTTGATTGGCTGCCACGGGCGAACGCTTCGACATATGAGAGCGAAACGAATATCATTCATTAGGCATGGACTGGAGATCATGTGTGCCAAGTTTCGTGATGATCGGACAAAACATGCGGCCAGGGTCACTCTACCTTCCCTTTGGACAGAATTCAAAATGGCGGAAAATCTAATTAGGCAGAGAATGATGTCATAGGGTGCGTTGGAATCGTCTAGCTCCAGGGATTCCAGTGGCACCAGACTTATGAAAATCGGACATACGGATCAAAAGTTATGTGCATGAACGCATGCAAGACTGTGATCAGTTGGTGGCGCTAGAGCGTGAGACGTACCAACATGAAACTTGATGAAATCAGGGTCCGCTCCTCTATCAGTGTACCGAGTTTCATGACCTTACACCTTATGGTTTGGCCTACAGAAGGAAAAATCTGTTTTTTGCGTCACGCGCCCATTCATTTCAATGGGGAAAAAATTAATCCTTTAAAAAAATCCGGGATCCAGAAGGTGATCCAGATCACCGCCAAAATTTAATGGATTGTTATTTGTGCCCAGTCACACCTCTGGAAAAAAAAAATCTCAGAGCAATCCGTTCATTACTTTTTCCGTAATAAACGCACACTACCGAAAACATAACCTCCTTGGCGGAGGTAACGAGTAGGTGTCCAAACTTTTGACTGGGACTACACACTGCCACAAGGCAAAGATATAGTCGGTATATATCTTATTTAACTAGACTGAAAAAACAGAATAAAATAAACCAAAATGGATTTAAATAACAGAACTGTATAGAAGATAATACAATAGGAACATAATAGGATGAATATAGCAAAATAGAAAAGAATAGAAACATGCATATCACAAAATAGAACAAGAGTGCTCTGAGAGCACAATATCCCCCGCTGGCAGCTACACTGTGTGCACAATTATTAGGCAAGTGAGTACTCTGACCCTACCATTATTTCTATGCATGTTTTCCAACCACAAGCTAGATACACTTGAATGCTAATTGGATTTAAGCATTCTCAGGTGGTATTTGTGTAATGAGGGAGGGTGTGACCTAAAGTCATTAATACTCTATATTAAGGTGTGCATAATTATTAGGCAGCTTCTTTATCTCAGGCAAAATGGGCCAAAAGAGAGATTTAACAGACACTGAAAAGACTAAAATTGTAAAATGCCTATCAGAGGGATGCAGCACTCTTGAAATAGCTAAGCTATAGAAATGTGACCACAGAACAATCAAACGTTTTGTTGCAAATAGTCAACAGGGTTGCAAAAAATGTGTGGAGAAGACACAAATTAACCGCAAAAGACTTGAGAAGGATTAAACATGAAGCTACCAGGAACCCATTATCCTCCAGTGCCACAATATTCTAGAACTGCAACCGACCTGGAGTGTCCAGAAGGACAAGGTGTTCGGTGCTCAGAGACATGGCCAAGGTAAGGAAGGCTGAAACACGACCACCACTAAACAAGACTCACAAGTTGAAATGTCAAGATTGGGCCAAGAAATATCTGAAGACAGATTTTCCAAAGGTTTTATGGACGGATGAAATGAGAGTGACTCTGGATAGACCAGATGGATGGGCCCATAGCTGGATAACTAATGGACACAGGGCACTTTGACTCAGACACCAGCAAGGTGGTGGAGGGGTAATGGCATGGGCTGCTATTATTAAGGATGAGCTAGTTTGACCATTTCAGGTTGAAGATGGACTTAACATCAACTCCCAAACCTACTGCCAGTTTCTAAAAGATACATTCTTCAAGCAGTGGTATGGGAAGAAGTCTGCATCATTCAAGAAGGCCATGATTGTTATGCAGAACAATGCACCATCACATGCACCCAAGTACTCAACTGCTTGGCGAGCCCACAAAGGCCTTAAAGATGACAAAGTAATGACATGGCCCCCTTCCTCACCTGACTTAAACCCTATTGAGTACTTGTGGCCCCTTCTTAAGCATGAGATTTAGGCTACATCCACACGACAACGGCAACAAGATGTTATTTAAAAATATATCGCGTCCAAATGGGCAACAATCACTAAAATATCAGGTCCATATGGCAACGCAACGCTTGCTGAAAACGATGCAATACACATGCCACACCTCTAGGGGCGCTGTAAGACGGTCCCTTCGGAGACACCAGAACAATAGAAGAAGTAAGGATGCATATTAGCCACAAAGTCAGGAAAATCTGTTTGTAAAATTACATTATAATGACCAAATACAATGAAAAGTATTTTTCCAGTCTCACCTGTGAAAGGTAATCCCATGTGATCTCGTTTGGATGGCAAACCTGTTGGTACAGTTAAACGCAGCTAATCTTTATTCTCCGCTTTGACCTCTCCAAAATGGCGGCGAGGATGACCTATGATTCTACGCGGAAGGCGGTGTCTTTAATGGTCCGGAATAAATTGAATGCTAATTAAATAATGATTAATTTGCTCCTCTACGCCCTTTTTGAGGAATGTATTGTAGGACTTAAACCCACATCTGAAGAGGTGAGATCGCTCTTTTTTTCTCTATTTTTGCTGGCGGGATTGACTCTCTCTCTCTCACTTTGCACCATTACACAATAAATATTCACAGTGAAAATATTTTGTAAGCGCGTTTCATGAACCAAGTTATAGGATTTGTTGACAACTCGCATCGCAATGAGAAGATCATTGGCACTACTGGTGTTAAGAATCAGACCATTTCATAAATGAATATTTTGCTGTAGAGCTGCAGTGTTTGTACAATTGCATGTTTTTGCTTCACTATTACTGTCACTATTCTGCTTCTTGCATTACTACTGTGAACTAACACTGAACATAATAATAATAATAATAATAATATCTAAGCTCGTGTTTCACTCTCACTAGTGCTCTGTAAGGCTTTTTCCTGGTGATATTCGTTACACTTCTACCCGGCGTGAAGCACTCACAGTCATGTGGTTGTGACGTCATCGTAAACAAATCCGTTTTACTCATCCAGACGACTTCACAACGGCAACGTTGCCAGATCTTTCCACTCTGGAACCCGTTCTCAAAAAGATTGCGTTTTGGGCACCCAAAACGCCGGTGCCGTGTGGACGCCAGGCCTAAACGATAAGCAATTGTATCGGAGTCACCTGAATCCGTTGCCGTGTGGACAGGGCCTTAGGCTACATCCACACGACAACGGCAACGAGATGTTATTTAAAAATATATCGCGTCCAAATGGGCAACAATCAGTAAAATATCAGGTCCATATGGCAACGCAACGCTTGCTGAAAACGATGCAATACACCTGCCACACCTCTAGGGGCGCTGTAAGATGGTCCCTTCGGAGACACTAGAACAACCCATACGAAAAAGAACAGTAAAGAACTTATAAGAGTTTACCACCGTCTTAGTAGTAAATCCTTATAAATATAAATCCTTAAGGATTTATAAATTTTATATTATATAATATATATATATATATATATATATATATATATATATATATATATATATATATATATGCCATGTATGATTTACTCCTGAAAGTGGCCCATTTTGCATTTTGCTCATACAAATTTATGAAAATCTAGTATGTATGAAGTGAACATTGTGCATGGTTTTTACAGATAATGTGTATGATGAATTACACCGTCTTTGTATGCTTCACGTAATGTTTGTAGTTTTAAATTATATTTTACAGTTTAAAATGTATATGCCTTTTATATGTAAATCCACATATGTTTGTGTTGGATTTACATATAAAAGGCATATACATTTTAAACTGTAAAATATAATTTAAAACTACAAACATTACGTGAAGCATACAAAGACGGTGTAATTCATCATACACATTATCTGTAAAAACCATGCACAATGTTCACTTCATACATACTAGATTTTCATAAAAAATTTGTATGAGGAAAATGCAAAATGGGCCACTTTCAGGAGTAAATCATACATGGCATATATATTTATTTATAAATCCTTATAAGGATTTATCCTTATATTTATAAGGATTTACTACTAAGACAGTGGTAAACTCTTATAAGTTCTTTACTGTTCTTTTTCGTATGGGAATAGAAGAAGTAAGGACGCATGCGCATAAACTATTATGCGCGAGACTTCATATTAGCCACAAAATCAGGAAAATCTGTTCGTAAAATTACATTATAATGACCAAATACAATGAAAAGTATTTTTCCAGTCTCACCTGTGAAAGGTAATCCCATGTGATCTCGTTTGGACGGTAAACCTGTTGGTACAGTTAAACGCAGCTAATCTTTATTCTCCGCTTTGACCTTTCCAATATGGCGGCGAGGATGACGTACGCAGAAGGCGGCGTCTTTAATGGTCCGGAATAAATTGAATGATACACGTTGATGGATTAATTTGTTGTTTCTCACCTGTGAAAGGTAATCCCATGTGATCTCGTTTGGATGGTAAACCTGTTGGTACAGTTAAACGCAGCTAATCTTTATTCTCCGCTTTGACCTTTCCAATATGGCGGCGAGGATGATGTATGCGGAAGGCGGCGTCTTTAATGGTCCGGAATAAATTGAATGATACACGATGGATTAATTTGCTTTTCTACGCCCTTTTTTGAGGAATGTATTGTAGGACTTAAACCATCATCTGAAGAGGTGAGATCGCTCTTTTTTTCCCTTATTTTTGCTGGCGGGATTGACTCTGCCCTAAGGGCTATTCTCTCTCTCACTTTGCACCATTACACAATAAATATTCACAGTGAAAATATTTTGTAAGCGCGTTTCATGAACCAAGTTATAGGATTTGTTGACAACTCGCATCGCATCACAATGAGATCATTGGCACTACTGGTGTTAAGAATCAGACCATTTCATAAATGAATATTTTGCTGTAGAGCTGCAGTGTTTGTACAATTGCATGTTTTTGCTTCACTATTACTGTCACTATTCTGCTTCTTGCATTACTACTGTGAACTAACACTGAACATAATAATAATAATAATAATAATAATAATAATAATAATATCCAAGCTCGTGTTTCACTCTCACTAGTGCTCTGTAAGGCTTTTTCCTGGTGATATTCGTTACACTTCTACCCGGCGTGAAGCACTCACAGTCATGTGGTTGTGACGTCATCGTAAACAAATCCGTTTTACTCATCCAGACGACTTCACAACGGCAACGTTGCCAGATCTTTCCACTCTGGAACCCGTTCTCAAAAAGATTGCGTTTTGGGCACCCAAAACGCTGGTGCCGTGTGGACGCCAGGCCTAAACGATAAGCAATTGTATCGGAGTCACCTGAATCCGTTGCCGTGTGGACAGGGCCTTACAGCGAGGGAAGACAATACACCACTCTGAATAGCATTTGGGAGGCCGTGGTTGCTCCTGCACAAAAAGTTGATAGTCAACAAATCAAAAAACTAACAGACTGGATGGAAGGCTCATGGCAGTTATTGAAAAGAAGGGTGGCTATATTGGTCACTGAATATTTTTGAAATGCTAGAAGTGTTTATTTGTTAATTCTGAGTTGTTTATTTGTTACACTGAAAATTAAAATAAACAAGTGAGATGGGAAACTTTAAGCTTTTCATTTAGTTGCATAATAATTCTGCACACTAAATGTTGCCTAATAATTCTGCACACTTGTATATTCCCCTGAGAAGGCCTAAACTCCCCTTTCCTTTGTTAATCATTCTGGTTTTAGGTTTATTAACAATTTGGATTGACTGAGAGCACTGTATTTGTTCAACGATAAAATTAATCATCAGGAATACAACTTGCCTAATAATTGTGCACACAGTGTATATCCATGCTATAAGTGCTTAATACACCCTCATTAAATTGTTGAAGTACAAGTTTGGCAATCAAGGGCCATAACTCTGGTGAAATGTGACAGAATTGAACAGAATTGTAATATGTGCATTACTGACATATAGCAAAGCCTTCTGCAAAGTTTCAGAAAAGTCCTGTAAAAACTGAGAGGAGTCGATTTCAGAAGACAAGCACACTTTCATGAAATTGGCAAAGTGTGGTAATCAAGGGCCCTAAAACTCTGGTAAAATGTGATTGAATTAAACGAACTTGCAATACACGTATTATTGACGAAGAATTCTGTCACGTTCTGTGAAATTCCTCCAAAAATTGAGAGAGGAGTTGATTTCAGAAGGTGAGCACCCTTCTCGGGACAGATGGATGGACATCGCCACAACATAATCCCCGTTCGGGCCTTTCGGCCAGCGGGGGACAAAAACAGAACCAAATATTATAAAATTAAAAACAGGACATCATGAAACAAAATAGATCGCAATAGAATTAAACTAAATAACAAAAAATAAACCAGAAGAGAATTAAAGAACAAAACTAGTTAGAGCCATGTCTTCTACAGCAGTAGGTGCTTTAGTTAAGTGCTAAGACTATACAGTTCTGCAAATAACCTCTCGCACAGCAGCAGAAAATTCAAAATCACAGGCTCCAATTACTGCAATAGAACTAAACTCTTTCTCTGCTATGAAATGTGCATGCAATTAGATGAAAAGACAAAGCAGGTTCACAGAGAAGTGGAGGAGTGTGTGGCAAAGTTCAGCAGAGGAAGCACACGTGAGCAGAGCTTATTCAGGACGAGAGCTGTGTTTAAAAGAAAAAAAAAAAGCAGCGAATTCTGAACAATGAATCTATGATTGTATTTCAGGCTGGAATAAAGGAGAAAAGTATTAGTTTGAAGAGACAGGGCAGGAGGGATGGAGGGCACGGGTCGGACATGCACTGTGGCGCATACGCATGTAATAGTCAGTGTCTGTACTGCTTGCATTTACACAGGAACGAGAGATAAACACAGGGTAATGTTACAAGAGCTACATTTGCAGCGTTAGTGTCCCCAGCTGAGATTATTTGTTCTCTCTCTCACCTGGGAAAGGGGTTCGATGGGATCCAGAGACTCAGAGGCACTCAGAGGCACAGAGGAAAAAGTGGAGGAAAAAACAGGCTCCTATAGCAGGCAGGAAAAATTGTGGGAAGTGACTAGACAAACAGCAAAATGGAGAAATGCAAGAAAGGACAGGAAGAAAAGATGACCGCAGAGAGCTGTTCAAATAAACAGCCTATTTAAATACATGCTGTATAGATTAGCCACGATGCAGGATCCGAGACACACGTCAATCCAAACAATTTAATAATTTGTATTAAAAAAAAAAAACCACACACAAAAAAAAAACCCACAACAACCACCCACACCTCCATGCCTATAAACATTACAGTCAAAATGCTATGTGGCTATAACATTTTGTCCTTCCGTACTGTCGACACCAATCTCTCATTTCACAGTAAGGCTACATCCACACGACAACGAGATGTTATTTAAAAATGTATTGCGTCCAAATGGGCAACGATCAGTAAAATATCAGGTCCATATGGCAACGCAACGCTTGCTGAAAACGATGCAATACACATGCCATACCTCTAGGGGCGCTGTAAGACGGTCCCTTCGGAGACACCAGAACAATAGAAGTAGTAAGGACGCATGCGCATAAAAACTATTATGCGCGAGACTTCATATTAGCCACAAAGTCAGGAAAATCTGTTTGTAAAATTACATTATAATGACCAAATACAATGAAAAGTATTTTTCCAGTCTCACCTGTGAAAGGTAATCCCATGTGATCTCGTTTGGACGGCAAACCTGTTGGTACAGTTAAACGCAGCTAATCTTTATTCTCCGCTTTGACCTATCCAATATGGCGGCGAGGATGACGCATGATTCTACGCGGAAGGCGGCGTCTTTAATGGTCCGGAATAAACTGAATGCTACACGTTGATGGATTAATTTGTTGTTTCTCACCTGTGAAAGGTAATCCCATGTGATCTCGTTTGGACGGTAAACCTGTTGGTACAGTTAAACGCAGCACATGAATCTTTATTCTCCGCTTTGACCTATCCAATATGGCGGCGAGGATGACGTATGATTCTACGCGGAAGGTGGCGTCTTTAATGGTCCGGAATAAATTGAATGCTACACGTTGATGGATTAATTTGCTCTTCTACGCCCTTTTTGAGGAATGTATTGTCAGACTTAAACCAACATCTGAAGAGGTGAGATCGCTCCTTTTTTCCCCTATTTTTGCTGGCGGGATTGACTCTGCCCTAAGGGCAGAGTCTCTCTCTCTCTCACTTTGCACCATTACACAATAAATATTCACAGTGAAAATATTTTGTAAGCGCGTTTCATGAACCAAGTTATAGGATTTGTTGACAACTCGCATCGAGTTCGTTACACTTCTACCCGGCGTGAAGCACTCACAGTCATGTGGTTGTGACGTCATCGTAAACAAATCCGTTTTACTCATCCAGACGACTTCACAACGGCAACGTTGCCAGATCTTTCCACTCTGGAACCCGTTCTCAAAAAGATTGCGTTTTGGGCACCCAAAACGCTGGTGCCGTGTGGACGCCAGGCCTAAACGATAAGCAATTGTATCGGAGTCACCTGAATCCGTTGCCGTGTGGACAGGGCCTAAGATTCAGAGCCACGTCACATGCAAGGAATAACGTACAGTGAGCCGGTCATTATCGGCAAATAAAATCCAACAGGGTGATACAGGACTCAGCCTGAAGGGGTTCATTTCGTAGCGATGACCAGCTAGCTGTACATTATCCTGTTTATTACTCAAGAAGTCAATAATTTGACTCAAAATATTGATTTAAAAAGGAGTTTACTGCTTCTGCTAAATGACATTGTAGATAAATATTTGTTATGCAGAAAAACTGTAGAATGCCATAATTGATCAATCAGAATCAAGTACTCAAATGTAATAAAGACAAGTGAATGGGTATTGTACAGATGCAAAATCAGGGTCCATGACTGTACTGTACATAAATTATTGCTTAAAGAAGAACCTTCTGTGCTTCACATGATGAAAAAATTTAGCCAATTTACATCTATACAGTACACATACATCGTAAATAGATGATTGATATTGCAGGAGAGAAAGAGGTGACTATAGTAACAACCAATGGACAGATCAACAACAAAACGTGCTTTTGCATAATTTGAAGATCAGCAAACAGGACTACTGTTCATTACTAAACATTAAGGTCACCTTAAATATTTATACCATGTGACTTTAGAAGAAGGATTTATAATTAACTCTAAAGAAAGAAAAGCACAGAATACAAAGTGAATGCTACATAACCCTGCCCTAAACTGTCTAAGGTAACTGATGTGATCTGTGCAGGCTGTAAGCTTCAACAATGCATAGCCATCATGGTAGCACAGTGAGAAAAACACCCGTAAATCCAAAACCACGAGCAATGAAGAGGTGTCATCATAGGTCACCATAACAGCAGTGAAAAAATATCAGCACAGCACACCCATCACCACAAACAGCATGTGCTCTCCACCAAACACTAAAGATCAAGTCGGTGAACAGTCTTACCCAGAGCTGATCAGAGACGGCAAATTCATCAATCATTCCGTTTCCCTGGAGAAAGGGACGATGCACTCTTAAGAAATTCATAAGGGTTCTTCACTCGTCCCTCTGCGGGAACCCTTAGGCAGGGATCACAACAACCAGCAGTAGTGCTGGCGGACGCTGCAGATTTTCTGTGGTTCAGTAGTGCAACAGCTGACGCTGCTAGAGTTACATTAGTGACATGGTGAGCAAAGCGTTGGTTCAAGTTGAGCTTAAAATTTCTGGGCATAACACAATGCTCACCCATGTCAGTTTAGTGTAGCCTAGGAACATTTGATCAAAATGGTACGATTCTTAAGGACAAAATGTCTTAAATGACAAGACTGTACAACAGTGGACACCGTGGAGAGATCGACCGGTCATCACGGTCTCAAATCACCTAGAGTTATACAACATGCCTTTTTTAATTTTTATTTTATTTATTTTGGGGGGGGGGGGGGGGGGGGGGGGGGCGCATGTGCAGTGTTGAAGGAAAGCGCTAGAACTTCGTTTGAGTCAGTCAGAATTACGATCTGAGCGTTGTGCTGTGCACTGCCGCTGCTACTTTAATTATCCTCACCTTAAAGAACCTTTGAATACCATACATGTCAACCTATACGGAATGTCTGTATTTTATATGGATTTGATTCAATAAACGTAGTATACGGGCGTATAAATAAAGTTATACGGATTCTTTAAAAAAAAAAAAAAAAAACTTCAATATTTATTTAGAGCTATAATCAATTCCCACGATGATAAAAGAGCGCATAACATTTACAAACGTACTGTACACCACACAAAGCACATACAGCCAGTAGAGAGTCTTATGAAATCGCGCATTATCTTGTGGTAGCGAGACGTCGTTCCACTTTTGATCATGCGCACACTGCACTGCGAGAATCCCGCCAACCGGGAAGTAACATTTTGTTTGAAAAGTATAATAAAAATGCCATACTGTCCATTTCTGCACTGGTTTCCGTTTACCCAACAGTTCTTCTATTAGCGCTACGCTTTAAAAGCTCTAGTTAGATTTATACCCGCTAACCACGGTTTAGTGTTTTCAAAAAAAGCAAAATGGAGGATTCAAACTTGTGTTTTCTGACCCTGAGAGAACCTTTAATGTTTTGAAGAAGAAAAAAAAAAATGCCTGCTGATAAACTAAAGAACCAAATGCCCCAGCAAAAACATGCACAGGATGAAAACCACATTACACGCAAGGAAACTAATCATGTGCCAGGGCAGAAAAGAATGGGGGAGAGGTTACCTGCGAAGTAAAGAAGTTCAAAAGATGATGACTGCTACTACTATTAATAATAGTAGCTAGTAATGTCTTAAAACATAACATTGTTATATTGCTTACAATTAGTAAAGGGGTATGTGGGGGGAGATTGGTGAAAGAACTGAACTGCGCATCACTGTGCAGAATCTTTTTTTTTTTGGGGGGGGGCGTTTGATAAGTTTTGGAACTTCTGGTTGAAGTGCAACCTGACATGCAGTGGATTCTTTTTGCAGAATATGACGAGTGCATTTACACACGTTAATTCATACATTAAAACCTTTGATTGCCCAAGTTAGGTGTAAAAGGTTCAGGGTCCAGGCTTACCTTCTTCTTAAAGGTCTGCTCCACCTCCCACAGCTGTGCATGTCTCTCCGAAACGGCCACTTTGACAACATCCTGCTTCTTATTGATTCTGTTTTTCCAGTCTTCTTCACCGCTCTTCCTCAGCAGAGCCAGCCTGTGCTCACACGCACGCGCACACACACACGGCAAATTCAAAACCAGCACAATAAAACACTTCAGTATAACAGAACGGACACTGCACACTACAAGATTACAAAAACTAATGATTGACAAGCTGAGTAGTCCACTCATTACAGAATAGCTTTGAGTTTACACCTTGGAATATTAATACCAGTACACACACGCGCACACACGGTGAATAATGTGGACATAAACCATTATATACATGGGGGTGGGGGTGGGGGGACATTTCTTCAGTGTATAAACACTATGTTCAGACTGCAACCTGAAACGACCCATATCCGATTTGTTGTGAAATCCGATTTTTTTGTTAGGCCGTTCACATTACCAATTATATGAGACTTGTATGCGATCTCCAATATGAACGGAAAATGACCCAAAAGTGTCCCGCATGCGCAAATTGACACGTAATAAGCACATCTACGTAATACGTAAACAAAAAAAAAAAAAAGCGCACTCTTCAAGTTTCCACCAAAGAGGCGGGATTAGCCAACGCAGAATAGTGACGTTTGTCTCTTGATGACATGTAGGTCGCATGAATGCGACCTGTCCGGTCAGACTGCAGTCGCATGTGAAAATAACGGATATGCATCGGAATTAGGACCACATATCCAAGCGGCCTGGGTCGCATGTGAAAAAAAAAAAAAAATCGGATCTATGTCGTTCAGATTGTCAATAACAAATCGGATACAGGTCGCATATGGATAAAAAAAAAAAAAAAAAAAATCGGATATGGGTCGTTTCAGGGTGCAGTCTGAACGTAGTCATAATTATCAGCCTATCACTGCTGCACAATATGGACAAAACACAGCAGCACCTCACTACACAAAGTGATTGGTATCGTCCAATAAAGCAAGTGATTTTAGGAATTAATTCATTGCACCAAAATATTGGCATTTCACAATGTCAGCCACACGAAAAAACTTTTTGGAACCTCAGATAGTTGGACAGCTCACAAACACCGTAAAAGCAGCGAGGTTTGTTATTGTGATCTGATTAACAAACATGTAGTGTGTGCTGCCAGCTCCATTATCCAAACACTAGACAGCTCACTTTTTCCAATACTATTTGAAGAAGCATTTTTAGATTTTTTTTTTTTTAAATATGGTATATTCTTAAAATCATGAAATTAAAAATATAAATTAAAAAAAATGCCCCTGCCAACTTTGACAAAGACTGACTTGGGGTCATCTTTTCTTAGCTGATGTTTCTTGTGGATTACACACAATTTACAACAAACGATAAAAACACAATGCTCGCTTTTTTGGTGCCGAGAGGATCTGCAAAACATTCTCCATTTTATCCCAAAAGTGCATCTTTCAGGTCACACTCATCCATACACAATATTTGTTAATACCCTCAGGATGAGACGCTGTGTTTGTCTTTACAGAATGCTTTAGGATTACTATGAAGCTTGACATCCTGTAAACAGTCAAGCTGTCATTCTGTGCCTGATTAACACTCGTGATCCTGAGACACAGCCTTATATAGAAATGTCCAATGTGTCCTGGCTTCTGTCACGTCTTAGTATGCATTTCAAAAATAGTCCTTTAAAAGTTAATGATCTTCACTGAAACCATTTCCTTCACCATCATTATTTAACTTGTATGCATTAATGAGAGTCGTGTATAAAGCAACCTCAATTCCGTCATCAGTATTTTAGATATTTGCACACGTCTCTTTACACACTTAAAGTTGCACTCAAAAATACAGATGAATGAAGACTCGACATTGCTGTTCAGATTTAAATGCATGTGCACGTACAGATGCGGAGAGTGACTCACCTCTCTTTGATGGACATCTGTCTTGCCGACATGATGTCTGAAATCTCCTCTTCCTCTTCGGGGTCTTGTTCCCTCTCTCTGATCCTCCCCCTGTACTCCGAGACAGCCTCTCTGCCAGCTTCCAGTAACTGCTGAGTGTGTGCGCGCTGCGGGAGAGAAGTGCTCCCGTTCAAGAGTTGAGATGCAGTCGGCGCTGCTGCAGCCCTCACTGAAACAGCTTGATCAGGAAGACCTGTTGCACAGTAAACCACCCCCCCACACACACACAGGAAGCCGTTAAGACAGCCCCAGTCCAGTGACCGAGAGAGGCTAGACAGACACACTCAGACTGGGTGTGTGGTTCTCTCCTGTCCTGGTCTATCGTCATACAATCTGAGTGAGTGCAAGAGTGTGTTAGTTACTTTACATAAAGCAAGTGCAGGTGTGAGTTACAAAAAAGTCTTCATATTCAGATACAGGAAATCTGCAGTACCACAAGCTTGCGTGAGAAACAGCAGTGACAGCAGGAAGTGTGTCCTTTCTCTGTGAAATTAATAGCACTTACAGTCAAACACAGGCATCAAATCATACAACTGATGCTGCTAGAACAGATCCCATCCAGTGCTTAGGAGTCATTTGCTCTGGTTCTCCATATCACAACTTGTTTTTGTCAAAAGCATCCAGTCATTAATAATCAAAATTTTCATAAAATGTTTATTAGCATTCTTTACTTGACCCAAGTTCAGAAACAATTACAGCTCAACGTCTGTACATCAAATCTAACCTACATTTCACACCACAGGTGATGTGTAACCATGTGCATCGCGCAAGAGGTTTAAGTCTAACCCATGCTGTACTATTCTTTACTGCACTGTTCTCCAAGTGCAACTACCCCATGGGATGACCACCTTATCGTGGTGGGGTGGTTTGTGTCCCCCAGCGACCCCTAGAGCTATGCCGGCAGGAGTCATGTACTCCTGGTAGAGTCACCTAAGCTGGAAGGGTCAAAGGGTAGGGGCCTGACGAAGAGTGATCCACTGGTCCTCCAGGCTGGGGGTTGGGCTGATAACCCGCTCCTGTAAAAACACCTTATTACAGAAACCAGAAGCAGAGCAAATTTGCGATTTAAAAGGGGACGCCATGGCACCACCTCACCAGAGAGTTTTGATGACGTCTGGGAGCCAAAGCCAGGAGGATGCCCCCAGGCTGATAAGGCCATTGGTGCACCCAAGGAAGGAATAAATTAAAAGATCTCCAAGCGCAAGGACTTGATTCTCACAATTCAGTCGCCTGTGATCAAATTCAGCATGGTCAGGGTGGAACCAGAAGCCCTTTAACACATTCCATAATACTGGCATAAAGAAGGCACCTCAGTATTCTGGCTTTAGTGATTTACAGTGAAATAAAGCTGGCATTCCACAAGCAGAGGCATGATGTGTTACAACAGCGTGTCTGCATCTATGGGGACACGCGTTTTCTCCCCATTCTGTGTTCTCTCTCTTCCCCCCCGTCTGTCCTTCTGAGTTACAAGTCAATCCTGAGATCGAGATGCTGACCTCTTCTGCTCCTCGGACCTGCCTGATCCATCCTGATGCCCTACATCTGGCTGGAGCCTCATCACGTTGCTCCTGTGGAGGACGGCCCCATATGGACAGTTGAAAGTCACACTTGGAAGACGCTCTGGACACTTACAGTAATGCTTTTATGGCTGAGGACTACAGCTGACTTGCTAACTTTAGCACTGCAGTTGTCATGAACGGTTTTGCACTCAAGTTTCCATCAATGAACAGTTTATAACGTCAACGAAACAGACTTCATGTTAAAACTGTTAATGTTATGATCAGGTTGTCCGTTATCACCCAAATGAGGATGGGTTCCCTTTCGAGTCTGGTTCCTCTTGAAGTTTCTTCCTCATGTCGTCTGAGAGATTTTCCTTGCCACTGTCACCACAGGCTTGCTCATTGGGGATAGATTAGGGATAAAATTAGCTCATGTTTAAGGTCATTAAAATCCTGTAAAGCTGCTTTGCAACAATGTCTATTGCTAAAAGTGCTATAAAAATAAACTTGACTGCAGAAATATGAATAACCTGAGAATACTGATGCCGTTTACAAAAACTACAGCAGGTGAACTGCGTTGTGGTGCTTTTGTTAGCTGCGCATATTTATATCTCTTCAAACACAAGCCAAGTTGCTGAGTATCATATGCAAACATGCACTCACTTCTCTTATTTATGTTTAAGTGAAGCAACAACCTTAATATATACATGTTTGTGTCCTTTGATGGAGCCAGCTTTTTGGGAAAAAGAGGATTACAGGAAACCGCGCTTGCAAATGAGAGCGAGAGAGGGGCTGAGAGAACACGTCTGTGTGATCAGAAATATTTCGGAGAAGGAAGTAAAGGGAAGCCGGAAGTGATATGAGGCAGAAACGTGTGCGGACCTTAGATGGAGACATTCAAATTTGCAATGGTCTCAAAGAAATGTCAAAAAAAAAAAAAGTCCAAGTCACACTCCTGTGCCACCATGCTGGCTGTTCCTTTTACAGTATATGGACATTGATTCCAGCTCTGTTGCTACCAGCTCTTACTGTTCAGAGGCAGAACACAGACCCCCTATTCCAAATTTGGACGTTTTATACAAAACTCGAGGTGGAATAAAGGCGCAAGATTTCCACCTCAAACAGGCTGTGAAAGGGGGATAGAATCTGTCCAAGGAACATACCAGTCCACATCAGGGCACCATACATCCATTCCCTTTACATGCTCATTCACATCTAATGGCTATTTAACATAGCTGAGCCAATCATAGGCTTGTTTTTTGGTACCACACATTGTTAATAGGACACTATTGTTAGAACACTATATTTAAAAGTGTCTTGGGATTATAAATTGTGTGTGTTTATTTTGGATTATCACTTCAGAAATGCTTACGTCTAATTTTCACCTTATGCCGCTTTTCCACTACCAACGCGGCTGAGTCGGGCTGAGCCGTGCCGTGCTGAGTTGGGCTGAGTCGAGCTGAGTGGGGCTGTTGGAGTTGCATTTCGACTACAACCGCGCTGAACCGTGCTGGCTGGAAGTGGGTGGACACATTGGGTGGAGTTAGCGAAAGTGGGTGGACGTCACATGATGTCGTTAGGCGGCGCAAACAGTGACATCAGTGAGCTTTTAAGCGGTAGTCTCACGACCCGGATAGTAAACAATAAACATGGAGGACATGGAGTCGTTAGTGTTGCTGGTCTTGGTGCTGTGGCTTGTTGTCACCGACAACGCCAACAGATACTGGCAAGAGCGTATAGATGAGGCGAGGCGCATAAGGCTTCAGAAATTCTCGTAATTCGTAATTATTCTTCTTCCGGGTTTACGGTGTTTACAGATCCCAGCGCGCTCGCGGGGCGTGTGTGGACACTCCTCCTCACCAATCAGTGTACAGGGGAGTGTCTCCCCATGCCCCTAGCCCCACTCGGCTCGGTTTGGCTCGCTTCAGCCCCACTCCAAAACCGTGCGAGTTTTGGGTGCTGAGCAGGGCTGAAGCGAGCTGAGTCGTACTGTTCTGAGGTAGTCGAAACGCGAGCCGTGTCGGGCTGAAGTGAGCTGAAAAAGGGTAGTGGAAAAGGGCCATAAGTGCACAATATGAGGATGAAAAGAGGCAAGCAAAAAAAACCTGCAAAGCTGCAAGGAGGTTCAGAGCAATAAGTTTATACTAAACTATAAACAGTAGCTGAACACGTCAGGAGTGTGAGGGAATCCTGGCTTACTATGGTGAATTAACGAGTTAGTAGTATGCTCAATAAAAGAAAGCATTTTGCATGTCAAGCTATACAGGTTCTCTTTTTTTAAATCAATCAGTGTTTTGTAGGATGCTGTCGTTTGAAAGTTACACAGGAAAATGTTGCAAAACCACAAACCACACCAAGTACAGATTTCACATTTTGTTACTGCATACCCTAGTCACATTTATTAAAAAAAATAAAAAAAAAAACCCACATGAAATCAAATTCACACAATGTTCCGTCGGGGGGGGGGGGGGGGGGGGGGGGGGGGGGGGGGGAGCTACCAGCCCCCCCCCACACACACACTCCACACCAGAATAACCCTACCTGGCACTGCTGATCCCGATCTCTGATGTCCGTCTGTTTCCTGGAGGTCACAGGTCACTGCCTCTCTGTTTGGCTGCCTCACTCTCTCCAGAGAAGGCAGTTTCCTCACCCCCAGACCCATGCTGGACTCCTCCCTCTCAGGCAGCTCAGAGGGACCCTTGCGGTTCTGGAGTGCTGAAAGAGGTTGTGGTTGGTGCCAAGGTGGCACATCTCGCTCATTATAGCTACTGGACACAGTGGGTTGGGCCAGATGGATATCACCCGCATGGACTGTAGAAACCGTGGTAGAATTCACAGCAGAGGAGGTGGTGACTTGAGGACCACCTTCAACCTGTAGGCAAACAAAAAACAAACAGAATTTAAAAAGGTCAGGGAAGGATAATGGTGGCAAATGGGACAAAGTCATGAATGACGAGCCTTGTAACTGCAAGTTTTAACATAGGAACACAAATGCACACGTTCAGTCACAACCAATACAAGATGCACCAGATACATGCTCTTACATTTTTCTTCTTTAATAAAGTGATTTTCAGGTCACTTATACACAAAAAACCCCAAAACACCCCTTGGTAAAACAGACTCCAGTGGATGACATTCAGCCCATAATCAAGGAGTAGTGCATATTTATTTTTTTTAATTAATAACACCACAAAATCCACACCCCAAAACATCCAGAGAAAGGAAAAAAAAAAATCCAACACGTACACACGTGACTTTATAGCAGCTCTTCCAAGCAAAGTACAATTCATCAACACTGATCCTAAAAAACATACAAGGATGCAGTGCCATACTGACCTATACAACTATCACATAACTAGCAGCATGTGGGACAATGATTTATCCAGTAACACTGAAGCACATCAGCACACTAAAAGCCTATGGTTTTCACTGCGAGCTGAACAACACTATAGCAGATGAGAAGAATCTCAGCTCTCACATGGTCCAGATCACTCAGTCCGTCTGAGTGCTGCATCTCCTCCTCATAAAGATCAGAGCCCGAGCCATCCTGCACCAAAGAGAACCATCAACACAACTGTAGGCGTGTGTATGCAGAGTTAACATAGTGGTAGGAGGTACAGTGGTGTAAACATACTAACGGACCTTTTAAAATTTATTTAAAAAGAGATTTTATATACACAGCAAGTACTACATTGATTATTCAACAACACTTTATGCAAGGGGAATTCATGGTTAAAAATTCCCTTATTTTTACGACGAGCAGATAATACCAGAGTCCAGGGACATATTTATTAATAAAGATTGGTTTGCCACTTTCTGGACTGATTTTATGTTCAAAATGACAACACAAATGCCATGGAAAAATGAACAAAAGTAAGAGCTTCCTCAAGATGCTCCATAGTAGCTGGTGGTCCAGAGCCCTCATGAAGATTAACGGCATAAATACCAGAATGTTACACTATGACCAACTTTGTGGAGACACCTGGTTTTCACACTTCTATCAGAGCCGTCCCTAAATTTACCACAAATTTGGAAGTACAAAACTGTTTCGGATGCCTCTGTATGCTGTAGCATGAAGGTTTCCCTTCACTGTAACCAAGAAGCCCAAACATGTTCCAGCATGACAATACCACCATGCACAACATGAGGTCAATGAAGACATGGTTTGCCAAGTTTGGAGTGGACAAATTCAAGTGGCCTGTACAGAACCTTTACCTCAACCCCACTGAACACCTCTGGATGAACCAGAACACTGAGCTCCAGGTCTCCTTGCTAATGCTCTTGAGGCTGAATGGGTAAACCCCAAAGCCATGCTCCAAAATCTTGTGGAAAGCCTTCCCAGAAGAGTGGAGGTTATTACAAAGCAGCAAAGAGGGACTAAATCTATACTGGGGTGGCCAGGAAGCACATACGAGTATGGACTGATTGGGGGTCTACATACTTCTGACTATAGTGTAGCTCCACACTGACTCCAAACCAAAAGCTCAAATAGTTGTAAGAACAGAAAAAAAACCCAAAAAGCTTTGCAATGATCATCTCTGGGTTTGAAAGCATGTGGACTCAACTAAAAAGGGCTATCCATAGGCACAAAACCTAGGAATACAAAGGAGCTTGAAAAAGTTCTGCATGGAGGATCAGTTCAAGATAGTCAGTAAGTAATTCTAACCTTGTTAGACATTAAACACTGGGCCTCTTCCTGTACTCTCTCCAGGGGTGGCTTCACCAGATAGGAATTGTAAGAATACTAATTTTGAAACGAGGTTTACTGCTTTCATGTCCATTTACTGTTTCTTTTTGTGTCCATTTTGCATTGCCAGTACCAAGAGCTGGCAAACGGTATTTCGTTGTTTCTAAAACAATAACAAAGTTCTATCTATCTTATCTTAGTAGCTGTTAAATACAGCTATACAGGTCTTGCTCATTTTCACGAAGGGTGCCAATAATTCTGGAGTCGGACTTCATGCTATTATACACCTTCGAAAGGTTTCTCTTAGTGCACCAATTGTGTGAAAGTGTAAAAATTCTCTGCACCTGTTCCATCTCTCCAGGTATGATAGGCTGGGTCTGGTAGCGGGCATTATTGCGCCGTGTCCGTGTGTCTCTGTGGCGGACGGTGTGGATACTGGATTGCTGTGTGAGTTTGTTAAAGATGGCCATTTTCTCTGCCAGGCTGAGAGTGGACAGGTCAGGCTCCTCCTGGCTTTCTTCAGTGTGGCGAGCCTTTTCCGCCTCCACCGTCTCCTGTAGCAATCGGGCCTCTCGTGCTGGCTCTCTTGCCACAGAGCTGAAAAGAATTACAGCACCAAAAAGAGGTGATGTGGGGGAATAAGGAAGGAAGATGGATAGATAAGGGGGGGGGGGGGAGATATAAAAATAGCACATTACTCAACACCTAGACACTTCATAAACATGAATCTTTATTTAAAAGGTCAGCTACACATTAAGATGTCTACTGTGAAGGCTAGATCTACAGCATTAGTTCTGAATTGACTTGACTCAGCCATGCAGCAACCGTAGAGGAAACGATGCACAAAATTCAGCATGGACAGTGCAATGCAATACGATCAATAAAGCGACAATCAAGCATTCTTCATACAAACTTTTTTACATCAAGACAGTTTGCTTTTATCTCGTTTATGCACGTGATAGAATAAATACTACTTGTTAAGGACCGAGTGACTGAATAGGACATAAAAGGCTATGGTGACATACGTTCAGTGCAGCAGATGTTCAGAAAGGTCACAGCACAACCATGCAGGGATGATTACAGTCTGAGGAAGTACGTGGTTACCAAAAAGTAGGACTAATCGCGGAGATCTTTACAGCACAGTAACCAATCATGAGAATGGTTTCATTCTACCACAACTGGGCTTATTAGAAAAGAGGTCACAATAATGGACCATTTTGCAAAACTTCTAGATGGTCAAATGACCTGTTTGTCTGGCATGTTAATACAAACATACCAGGGGTCTCTTTTATAAAATGTTCTTGTGAAAGTCTGACCTTCAATTTCATGGTTTTTGGCAGTACAAATGTAGAGTATGCATAATACTTTAGCTTTGATTATGGTGAGAATTTGCCGTGGCATCGTTTCGACATGCGTATGCAACGTCACGTTTATTTCCATCCAGAGATGCATTATTTTTCACCGAGATCTTGTCTGGACAAAGGGAGAGTCAAACCACTCCATAAAGTCTTCTCCAGAACATCCTACAGACTTGAAATTGGTTTAAGGACTCTGTGGTGGCCGATTCACGTGATAATGACTCCTCATGCTTCCTAAACCACTTTTGCAATTTGAGCCCGATTAATCCCGGTATTGCCATGCTAGAATATACCTGTGCCATCAGGGAAGAACAAATGCACTGATGTAATAACCTGGTCATTCTGTACATTCAGGTAGTCAGCGGACTTCATTTTATTGCCACACAATATTGCTGAGACTAAACCTGTTCAACTGAAGCAACACCAGATCACAACACTGCCTCCAGAGGCTTGTACAGCAACCACTGTGCATGATTGGTGCACCACTTCATGCACTTCCTTTCTTACCCTGATGTGCCCATTGCTCTGGAATAGAGTAAATCTGGACTTGGACCATATGACCCTTTTCCTTTGCTGCAGAGTCCAAACTTTACACGCCCCAGCAAATTGAAGCTTTTGCTCCTGATTCGCCTCATTAAACAAGTGGTTTTCTTATAGCCATACAGCCAATTAGTCCCAGGTCTCTACATGTGTATCTTAGGTGGGGTTTACATTAGACCATATCAGCGGATCATCAGATTAACGTGCACACAGCAACGCCAATACACGATTCGCGTGTACACAGCAACGCCAATACACGGATACGCTAATCACATGACTAATTCGGCACGCAAGTTGAGAAATGTGTCAGTGCGGCTCATCGCTTCCTCCTCAGCGGCTGCGCTCCAAATCACTCCGCCCTGAACAGCGAGTGCCCTCTGGAGGGTGCGCACTCCGGCCCTGCGCAGCTCACAGAACGCGCGAGGTAAGCGCACGAGCAGTGATTCGGGACTGAGCCGCTGTGCGCAAGTCACTTACCACTTGCAAGTGGAAGGATGGCAAGCCTAAAGACAATCATAACTACACAATGGGCAGTATTTGCAGTATTTTCATACTTTTATACTCTTTAATGAAAGGTGATACAAGGCGGAAGTCCGCGCTGTTTTTCAGCAGTCGCGTCACATGACCAACGCCAGCGAATCAGGAAGGTGGATGTCACAGTGACGTTGTCCAATGAGACGCCAGCTAGAGCTTAGCACAGCGTATCCGCGTATTCTGAATGTTTACACAGCACCGGACCAGACACGATCTGGATTGAATACGTGGACCCTGGCGTTTCCAGGCGGTTTAACGTAAACGGACAGTGCATCCGCGAAGAAAACGAGACAGATACGGTCTAATGTAAACTTGGCCTTAGAGGATTACTGGTACCTATAAATGTGGATCTGGAGTCATCGTATTTTTACACTGGCCATGTTGTGTTACCATTAAAATTAAGTGCCATCTACTGGATTTTAAGATGCATGGTACATAAATGCTGTCTCAACTTTTGCTAAAGTGAAAATTTATGGATCCGTTCCAATATTTAATAGGTTCCTCCTTGGTCTATACTACACCCTTCCACCAAGTTTCATGGAAATTGGGTCAGTAGGTTTTGCCTAATACTGCTTACAGAAACTCCACTGAAAAGAAAAAGAGGGGGGAAAAAAAACCCTCCATCTTGTCAGAGGAAACCAGCCTTCAATATTGCTTTTGCCAGAAGTCATATGCACATGGCCTGTGTTATTTTTTTTTAAATATAAAAGTAAGTATTTTTAAGAAATAACACCCATATTTAGGATTCTAGGCATTACTTTATAAACGAGGCCCCTGGCACTTTTTGAACAGCAATGTACAACTTAATGCGACACTGGTTTAATCCACATGAGGGAGCACTGCACCTATACATATTTTTACATACGCAGTGTGAACTAACACACTACTCAGACCTTTTGCTTCTTTTGCTGCATCCAGACCTCATTATAGTGCATGTGTTAACAAGTGTGTTATGTACATGCTTAAATGTGATGACATTTAGACACATTAGTTTCCACTTGAGTGCCCATGCCTCTTCTACACACATACACACAGACTCATGTACGTAGGTGGACGAGCACAAGACAGACTCCCGGATACCTGTGTTGGGTGACTGTGCTGCTGATTACAGTAGGACTAGGAACACG
Organism: Neoarius graeffei; assembly: GCF_027579695.1. NCBI lineage: Eukaryota > Metazoa > Chordata > Actinopteri > Siluriformes > Ariidae > Neoarius > Neoarius graeffei. The sequence continues at coordinate 56,945,413 of NC_083582.1, read as the reverse complement.
TTTTACTGAAGAATGAACAGACACAGTCTGTGACAGAGGACCAGGGGAACTTCACAGGACAAAAGGAAGAAAAAAAAAAAAAAAAAAAAAGAGTGAAGATATAAAGAAAGGGGAAGAGAGAGAAATCAGAAATAAGTATTAAAAAAAAAAATAGGATGTGACTGGTAGAGTTTCCCAAATATCACAGCACACAGAAATACAGGTCAGAATAAGGTGAAAAATCAATAACCACTAAATAATTACCTAGTCAAACTAATTCAGCTCAAATAATGCTTAAAAATCACAACTGAATAGAAGAGCCATTTATAATTTGGCAAGGGGACGACACTCCAAAGTCTTACGTTTTCAGACGAACATACTGTTAAGGAAGCCATAATTAAAGCATTTTGCATTGTAATAGGAACAGCTGTACCCCTTCTCATTCAATCAGTTATTCGTTTACCAGCCAGTCAATCATGTGGAATTACAATGCACAAAAATACACACGATACAGGAGCTTCAGTTAATGTTCACACTAAACATCAGAATGGGGGGGATGAGAGCTCAATGATTTGACTGCGGCATGAATATTGGTGTCAGAAGGACTGGCTTGAGTATTTCAGAAACTGCTGACCTCCTGGGATTTTGAAGCAGTGGAAAAAAACTCACCTGGTCTTTTTCCAATCTTCAACTGTCTACTTTTGGTGAGCCTGTGCCCACTGTAGCCTCAGCCTTCTGTTCTTGATTGACAGGAGTGGAACCCGATATGGTGGTCTACTGTTCTAGCCCCTTCCACCTCAACGTTTTACAATGTGCATGCTGAGATGCTTTTCTGTTTCACTCTGGATGTAAAATAGTGGTTATCGGAGCTTCCAGATCCTTCTCGTCAGCCCAGCTAGCCTGGCTATTCTCCTTTGACTGCTCAACAATGAGCTTCTGCCCATAGATCCGACACTTTCTGGATGTTTGTGTTTTTCATAATAGTCTAAATAAACTCCAAAGATAATGGTGCATATGAATCCTGGAAGAAATGCTGAAAACCAGCCCATCTTGGCACCAACAACCATGTCACAGTCATGAGATCACACTTCTCCCCATTCTGATGTTTAACGTGAACATTAACTGAAGGCCAAGGCATCAACACTTTTTTTTTTTGGTAACAAACAATGTAGTTGATCAAGACATTTTTGAGCCATATTATTTATTTATATATATATATATATATATATATATATATATATATATATATATATATATATATATATATATATATATATATATGAATGAAGTTAAATAAACCATCACTGAGCTCAATTATGGTTTCCCCTGGCACGGTGTTTGCAAACTTATGTACTATGATGAATGATATTTTTGCCATACAGCTCACTCTTCATTGACTACACAGTTATTTCTGTAAAAGGTCTCGCATGAGAGAGACAGGTGGAAAGACATAAAAGGAAGAGTGTGCGCTCATGTTTGTCATCTTACGTAGCAGCAATGACCACTTCTTCTGATGTGATGGGCTGGGTACGGTAGCGGTCCTGACCTCTTCTCAGTCTGCGTGCTAAAGCAGTATTTTGGGCCTTCAAAGCTGCACAATCCACACTTTTCTCCAGCTCCTGTAGCACAGCAAAACTTCCACATAAAAAAAACGAAAAGCGGGGGGGGGATCTTCCCACTGCTCATAAAACATACAAGTCGTATATATTTAACTATATTTATATTTAAAAAAAAAATAGGCATTGGTGATTGTGTGCACGCAGCTGGAAGTCTGAGTAGTGCTACAAAAATGTGTACATACTTTTGAGCATACCAACACAAACAGGCAGACACACACACATACCCTGAAGAGAGAACGTTTGGCAGCAACACTCATCTTTGCTCTCTCATCCAACTTCTCCTCATCCACTGGGAAAAGAGAGAGAATGACCAAGAAAAAGAAATCAAGTTGGAAGGAATATTCGTGAGAACAGCCTTTTCAAAGCAAATACCTCATGGATTCAACACAAAGTGCAGCACACATGGAGAAAAGATTTCAGACACACAAACACATTCCTGCTTTCCACTCTCAAACCAATTACAAGCAAATTATTTCTGTTGTCAACAAGTGAAGGTCTTCTAATTAGGTCACTGGCCATAACCAGCTGTTACGAGGCTGCAGGCTACTGCAACTTAATTTGGACAAGATCTCAAGCCAGCAGGTGGGACGATACTGTAGTTCTGACATCATCTGTAAAGAATGGTTATCTGACACAGCCTCGAGCTATGGGTAGGAACATTTGTTCAGCTTAAGTACTTCAGCTAGGAGCGTCAGCTTGTGTGCTCCAATTCAATGGCATGTGGATATTTTAATAATCGTCTCTCAGGACGGAGAACTGGAAGATTTTAAATCTTAAATCTACATTGCACCCTTGTTCATTAGTACATTTATTCGCCGGGGATGGTGGAATTAAAACATTAATTGATAAGTACTGATCAAGTTGAGACAGAATAGGTCGAGCAAGACCCTATTGCTCCACCATCCAATATCCATCCAAGCCCTTTTGCTTTCCTGTCCATCTCTGTACCACAATCTCATTACACTCCATTTCAGATCACTTGACTGCTTGAACCTATACCTTATTAGGTACAGAAAGCCGCTGAAAGTCTAGAATATTGCTGAACGAGGTAATGCTACTGCAAGTCCAACTAGTGTGCATCTAAGATTTGAAATAAAATCCAATTTCTTGACTTAAGACAGCCTCTAAATGGATTAGATCCAGTCTGAATAAGCATTGCGCCCAAGTTTGTTTTCACCGTTAACAAGTCTTAAAAATGCATTTAAAAGACTTGCTGTGCGGCACGGTGGTGTAGTGGTTAGCGCTGTCGCCTCACAGCAAGAAGGTCCGGGTTCGAGCCCCGTGGCCGGCGAGGGCCTTTCTGTGTGGAGTTTGCATGTTCTCCCCGTGTCCGTGTGGGTTTCCCCCACAGTCCAAAGACATGCAGGTTAGGTTAACTGGTGACTCTAAATTGACCGTAGGTGTGAATGTGAGTGTGAATGATTGTCTGTGTCTATGTGTCAGCCCTGTGATGACCTGGCGACTTGTCCAGGGTGTACCCCGCCTCTCGCCCGTAGTCAGCTGGGATAGGCTCCAGCTTGCCCGCGACCCTGTAGAACAGGATAAAGCGGCTAGAGATAATGAGATGAGAAGACTTGCTTTCAGAAGGAACGTACAAGAACAAATCTGTTGTGAAAACGAGAAGGGGGGGGATTGATTGTGCTTACTCCAGGTTAATTAAAAACAAAAATTACCTTCAGTGACTTGTGGTTCTGGGATTGGACAATACCTGTGGAAAAGTACAAAAACACCATCTTAGGAGGATTTGAAACCCATAAGATCAAATTAACTAGATCAAGCTAAGGAGTTAAAATCAACAAGAGGCAAGAGGACAGAAACCTGAACAGCAACAATACAAGTGGTCAAGTGAGTAATCAAGCTTTATACTGACTGACAGAGAAGTGGATTAAAAGCAGCAGCAACAGTTGTTAAGCAAATCCTTCAGTCAAACCAAAATCCAGAAATAACACGAGTACCACAATGACCCTTTTACTTTACAAAAAGCATTGGATAAAGCATTGATCAGTGCATGTGTATTTAATTTAGTAACGTATTTGCTGTGCGATTATGGGGAGGAAGAATATTATTGGAAGCTAATGGTTTATATTATTTAAAAAAAAAAAAAAAGGCAAGCCAATCTGCTCCTTACAGGACATACCACTCGATATAATTCAAGCAAGTTGAACAGCTCAATTCAGTTATGTAGTTGCAATATAGGTCACATTGTATAGTTATATCCTTTATTACTCATGCATGATCAGGTTTTTCATCTACCCCACCTATCAGACTCCCGCCACTCAGCTGATGTGACCGGCTGAGTTCTAAATCTCTCGGAAGTCTTTCTAGTCTCTTTCTCATGGGCTGATATGTATCGCCGAGGGCGACGGGAAGCTCTGCTACCACCTCGCTCGCTTCTCCAGGGCACCTCAGTAGATGCAGGAAAGCACTCTACCCTACCACAACAGGATGGAATGAGCAAAGAGCCAGAGGAAGGAAGAGAGGGAAGGGGAAGAAAAAAAAAAAAAATTTAAAATCGCATCAGTGCCAGATCTAGAGATCCAGAAAAGGCTGAAAGGTTACCAGACACAGGCTAAATGATTAATAGGACACTCATTCCTGGCTCCAGAGAAGAGGGGGAAAAAATTAATGACTCAAGCAAGGCTGAGAAGAGTTGTTACTGACAAACTAATAAAAAGATAAACAGTTAGAATTATTGCAGTTCGAATACCAAGCAGATTTATTGTAGTTTCTTCTTGCTTAAGAGGTTAAACGGAGCCATTTTAGCATTAGTTAAGGTTAGTTCCAGATGCATAAAGTGCAGGATAGGTTTAAGGAACCACATACTGCTCAGGTTTTTGGGCACTCGTTGCAGTCTGAAGGTAGGACTGGCGCAATTGGGCTACAGAAACTCTCCTGTCTACTGGCGATTTGTCTCTGGTGGCCCTGGTCTCCTGAGGGACCACCTCTCTCCTGTGGATGGCTTCCTGGCTGGCAGCTGCAAGAGTTGTTTGAGGTTTCCCTGAGTCTGATATGTATCCACTCATTTGTTTGGCTGGCTCTGGTGCCCATCTACCACTTGACGCTGGAGCAGAACCTTGGATGCTTGATGGCAGGCAGCTGATTCCATGTTGGTTATACCAGCCATTGGGTGCTCTCTCCTGGGCTTGCCTGGTTCTTGCATACATTTCTTCAGTTGCTTGAAGTCGAGATATATGATCAGTGTACTCATCTCTCCGTGACCATCGTCCCTGCCTTCCTCTGGGCTCTGCTACCAGGACTTCCTCTTTGTTTGGTGCAGTGTGTTCCTGGTGGCAGGAGGTCAGATCTGTATCCTTAGCTTTTCCACGGTGGATGTCATCAACACTTCTCTCTCTCTGTCTGACTTCAGAGGGCAAAACTGCTTTCCTAGTCTTCAGAAGCCCCTCTGCCATTGCCTGACTACCCATTTCCTTCACTTGCGCTTCAGCTTCTTGCCAAACCTGGGGGCATGAAGGCTCCGTGCCAATGGAGAGGTAACCATAGCATCCAGGGTCCTGGTGCTCAGCTTGCCCAGTATGGGAATGATTCATCTTAGACAGATGGTATGGGAAGTGGGATTTTGGATGTTCCTGGTGTGTAGTGGAAATCTGTGTATGACCATGGTACTCGGGGAAATCTGATGGGGAACCGAGCTCTGCACTCTGGTGCGATAGCCCATCACGAGCTAGTCTTTCCCTGACTCGGATTCTTCAGGAGGAGAAACAAAAAGGTTAACACCAAGTTAAACAATGAAGGAACTGAAATAAAAGACAACACTGCACAAGATAGGCAGCGACGGAGTCTTGTTGCCCTTCTTCTGATCTAAATTGTATTATATATATTAAGGCTTGGCTGGATTTGGATGCAATCAAACTCATCCTGATAATCTATGGGAAAACACTAAGACACTAATATGGTATCAAGAGTTCATCATCCCTGGGGCAGCAGTAATGAGAAACATGTGCTAGAACTGAAAATTCCCAGATGTACAGTTGAGGAAAAAAAAAACCCCAAAACCCTTGAAGCTGAAAACGTGAATTTATTGACAACTGGCAGCAGTAAAGCCACAACTTCATAGTTTATTCATCTCGTATACCTCATTTTGAAATAATCCACCTTGACTGTGTGAATAATGCCGGGGGGGGGGGGGGGGGGTGGCACGTTTTAGGGAACGTTTCAAATTTATCTTTTGCCCAACAGGCTGGACATTAGTCAGCATTATTAAGCATAAAATGAGTTAAGGTTGACTCTCCAAAACAAAGCAATACCCCAGCAGGGGTGAAGCAGATCTCTCAAACTCTTCTGTACCTAAAATCATAAATTTGTTTGAAAAATGTGTGGAAAACATGTTTCTTGTGGTGGGCTGCAACAGTAAATTTTTTTTTCCCTGCATCATTGGCTGAACTTGGAACCCTGAAAAGCCCAATATTTGGTTTGTTTCTATGAACAGGACACCTTGTACCCTGACACCCTATGCTCCATCAAAGTTTGAAATTTTGCAGCTGTGTGCTATAATATTGTCCAGACAGAAGGTCATCAACTCCACCTGCACCAGAACTCGTTTGCTGGCTCTTTAACACTCTCCAAGTTAGTAAAAGCAGTCTTCCCTCATCCAAGTCTAAGATAAGGCCCATCTGCATCTGGGCTGATTGTTCATGGTCCCATATGGACTAAAATAATTATGCAAGCTTCTTTCGTATCGTTTTACTCAACAGGTCAAAAATACCAACCCCCCCCCCATGCCTTTAAACAGAGACCCATTAACTGCCTTAAAAGTCATGCCTCATACAGTAAAGCCAAAATAATGGGTGCGTTAGATTACAAGAACCCGCTCAGACTTAAACCTCCATTAATGAGCTTACGATATCTTGGCACTAAATATAACCACAGGATTTTCCAGAGGGAACCTTAAACTACTTAAATGTTTAGTCAGTCAGTCAAATACAAACCAGTGAGAACAGGATAATGTAAACATATTTTAGATCCAGACTACAAAACCACAAGTGGTTCGAAACAGAAAAGGTCCATCAAAAGTGGATTCTCAACATGTTAAAAGAACCAGTTTCTTTTATTGGTCAAGAGCACTGTAGAGCTCACATTGCCAATGACTGGAGATGAGCCTTGCATGCATCACACCGTTGAAATAGACTGCCTACCTTTCACCCTGCTTGCTTGTTGGGCTTGGCTAAAACATTTTAATAAAATAAAGTGAGCGGGACAGATAAACCACCATTCTTGGCAGACTAAAAAGGATAAAAGCCAGGAACACAATTTGTCTCAAATGAGCATTTGGTAGCTTGGTGTTGACCAAACCAAGTCTTGCAGATTTCATGTCTCAAAAACTAAGTGAACAGAACTTTAGACTTAATTCAACCGACAAGAAACTAAACAGCTCTAATACAACACATGCTTAAAACACAACAAAATTAATTTTATGGAGCTATGCGCAATTAATGCTTGCTTGATTAATTGGTGCATTAAGACAATTAGTGACTTTACAAAAAAGCACCAGTGTAAAACCTAAAAACGAATTCACATGCTGAATGATCAAGAAAGCCAACAATACCAGGGACTGATGGAGGTGGAAGAAGGGGGGGGGGGGGGGAAATGGGGTGTGTGTCAGGGATGGCTATGGTTAAAGCAATCAGACCCAATTCAAAAATTAAAATCCAACCCCTCTCGTAGAGCTTACTTGCTAGTTTCAAGTGACTGAGTCTACTTAACAGTTATTCCATGAAATTGAGTTGTATATGAGCTGATGGCCAACAAGGCATGTAGCATCATCAAATATTTTTATTCCATATTTTGTTGCCTTTTTGGGCAGTTTTGTTTTTGAGTAGAGTTATTTCGTCCTCAGTTGGTTCAGCAACACTCACTGCCATTTTGTTTTCTCTACTTACAGTATACGAGTGGCCAATCAGGTGTGTGTGCGCGTGCGCGATTGCTCATATCCAGTGAACGTAGAAAGAATAGCAGCAAATATTTATCAACCACCACCTATAACCATCTGTAAGGTATTCTCTAGGTGTACAAGGCCCGTCAGTTCCTGGAGGTTTTCCTGTTATTCACAGGCTGAATTAAAATAATTTGAAGTGCTAGGACCCTACTGAACTCGAGGTGGACAGGCTAGGTCTAAGAGAAGGGGCTAAAATCTTTTGAACTGGGTCGTGCTGTTAAAAGCGGTGGAAATTAATGGAAGCGTCTCGGACACACCCAATCATCCTGAAAGCGAGGTACCTGGAGGGCCAGTTGATTGGGGAAATGGTGTCTCCTTCTGAATCAGTCTGGAGTGACCATTGACTATAGGCGCTAAATATAAAAACAAGAGTGAATGAGCCACTCAACGTAATAATGAGCGATAGAACGTCACACTAATACATACAAAATGTGCCAGTATAAATGGTCCAGAGAATGACTTTTTAAAGTGAAACGTAACCTGTAACAGTCAAAGTCCGTGTACACTGGTGTGTGACCAAATGTGGCACCAAATATTGCGACCGCATCAGAGTATATAAAAATATCGATACAAATGACGAGGATATATGGTGTGAATAGAAAATCTCAACCCTCACAGCAACAACAATAATATAACACGGGATGAGAGGCTCAGCCAAGTTATGAAATCTGACCCTATGCTGTTGTGAGCTAATGTTTTAAGGTCATGTCCTAAACTCCACCAAAGGAACGAGGATGTTTCTGAATTGCAGTGGGGATCAAAACACGTCCCCAAAAACGGGACAAAAGCTGTAGGATTTGTTAACCTCACTGATGTAAGTGGCATGTTCATCTTAAGATACTCGAAAAGCTAAAATGACACTTAAAATTTATGGAGGTTTTTGTGCAAAAAGCGTGCACAAATTAAAATATTCATTTAAAGCCAGTCTACACCCAAGACTCCAATCTCCAAGAACACTGGGAATTTCCTGACTATTCGAAACTGAAAATATTCCATGAGCTTTACTTCTTGCTGGATTAACTTGTAAACACTACACAGAGATTTCTGGAAATAAGAAGGAAAAAAAAAAAAATTTGAAAAGCAAACTTCAAAATTAAGAAAAGCATGAAGGTTTTTATACAGGATTTTCCAATTCTTATACTTAATTGAGCAAGTGTGATATTTGTCTTTTTAAAAATGACTTTAAAAAAAAAAAAAAAAGCACCAACCAACCAAACAAACCCTTGATAAATGTACAAACGATTTTAAGAAAGTGCCACAAACAAAACCAAAATAACTGATGGCACAAGCTTGGTGAGGTGATCATGTCAAAGCTGTACACACCAAGCCAAAACCAAAAATGATTAAAAATCAAGTTACCAGGGGCACCATGTACCAGCACATTAACGGGTTTTTATTATTTATATTATGTATAAATAATAGAAGCAAGCACTCTGCAGAAAATGAGGATAAGCTTTCAAATCACAAGGCAACAGCAAGAAATAGAACCACAGCATAGAGTAGTTTCACTTGCCGGAATTCATGATTTATTTAAAAAATAAAAAAAAAAAAGCCCCACACAGCAATTAAATAAATCACCTCCCTCAGCTTTATCTCTGGAGGAAATGAACAACTGGATGTGTGACAGATCTATGATGTACCGAACACTGCCTTGCAAAACTGAGTGCGAGAAACAAGATGGTGGCCACCAGCCATTAGGCTACTAGCCACACCCTACCTCCCTTGAAAAGCTCTATTCACTTCAAAATTTCCTTTATCCAATCTGATGATCTAGAAGCTCTTGAGAATGATGACCTTGATTATGCCAATGTGTTGATACAAGCAAAGATTGGCAGAGCAAAGCCACTGGGGTATGTATTGATGTTTGATCTTAAAATCAGAGCAAGTTAGCTTCCCACCATATTCATTCTCTCGCTTTCCCTCATTGCCGAAGATGATCCAAAATGTATTCCTAGAAGATACACACAAACTGGGGGGAAGGGGAATATGGAGTATCAAAGAACGACGGCCATGTAACACCGAACAGGTGACGTGTGAACATACTGAGCTTACCCTTGCTTTTGGAGGACATGAGCCTGCTGTTCTCCAAAATCCCCAAGAGAAGCCACTTGCTTTGCAGGTTGGCTCGCCTTGGGTGAGTCAGTCATCCCCTGTTCCCTTGAAGCTTTGGCCTCCCCTGAAGTATCTATGTAAGGGGCAGAGTGGTCTGGAGCTACTCCTCCTCCATGCACTATTCCTTGGTCATGTGCCCTTTTCTGGTTTTCCAGATTCATCCTCCTCTCATGTTCAGAGAACACCTCAGCCTGCTCTCTGCTGCACTCCTGCTCCACACTGGCCTCAGCAGTCACTCTATCTGCGTCAACGTTAGAGGTGTTGGCATTATGCTCCACTTCATCTTTTCCCTCCAAATGCCCCCTGTACTGGCGCTCTGACCCCTCAGGTTCCCGACGCATTCTAGAGTACTGGCTGACTTGGTTTGCATCTGCCTCTTCATCCAGCAAGATGCGGTAGCGCTCACAGAGCTGGCGTCTGCGTTCGGCCTTGTATCGGGCAATGCGCTCGGCTTTAGATTCCTGTTCGGCTGTTAAAGCAGAGCTGGGGTTGTAGGGAGGCTCGGTTTGGGCCATGTGCGTTTCCATCCGGCTCCGGTGGAGTGAAACGCTCTCCAAACTGCGAGGGTCTGACAGACCAGACTCATCTTTGCTAAAGTGCTGAACAGAAACTGAAAGACAAAGCAAATTACTAATTAGTTTTAACCTCCTTTAAAACACCACAACTGGATGAACACAAAAGTTATTAAGAACCGAATTATTTTATTCAAACATGCACTTTACAAACGATCATGGCTGCCAGGTCTGGGTTCTAAAAATTGTCAAATGGCTATTCAAAACTAGCCCACTTTCCACAAAACTCAAAGCGACTCACCAAAAACAGTCAGTACGTTTACATGCACATCCAAATCAAGCTGCTGTCGGTAATCGAGCAAAGGGTCCCAGCAGGGATGCCAGAGAAATCCAATCCTACATGCACACAAGGAAATCGAGCTATTGTGTGAGGTACATTGTGCACCCGAGCCACAGGTGGCGCTACAAGCCCCATCGTGTTGGTACACTTCCGGTTGTCGTCATGAAGAAGAGCTATTCAAGAGTGTAAACAAAGTTATCAGTTCCGTGTTCTCCATTGCACGTTTTTCCTCCCGTCCATGAATTTTAATATATTCAACTCCTTAAGCTGAATGAGCATGAACTCTGTCTCCTCATTGCTCCAGAAGTGCATGTTTCTGCTCACCATTTTCTCTTCTTTCTTTGTTCCTCCTGACCTCTTCTGCTGCTCGCTACTACTGTTGTCATGCCGACCGAGGCTATCGTGTTTCCCACTTGTGGTCTCGTCACTCGTCACTTCCGGAAGGGGCAGTGCTGAAGTAAGTAGCTCGACTACGTAGCTCGATAGGGTATACATGCACCAATTAGCTTGGCAAAAATCACATAATCTAGGTCGTGTAGCTCGATTACGAGAAATCAAGTTCGGTTCAATTTCAGCCTAGCTAAGGTGTTTCCATGGCATTTACAACTTCGATTTCAGTCGAGCAACGGCAGAAATTCGATTTTCTCTATGTGCATGTAAACGCACTGAGTGTAATAGGCGACAACATATTCTAACATTTCCAAAGTAACACTTGGGTCATTTTCACACTTTTGTTTTGGGAGCTTGGGCCATTTGCTCTAGGATTTCGGTACATTTTGTGAAGTGTGAAATCTGTTTTTCAAGCCCAGGAGCTGTACAAAGAAATGATTCTCTTAAAAAGAGGTTGGGTTGACATTCGCTTCAACTGAATGCTAAGTTGCATGGAGTAAAGTGAGTAAACTTATCATGTACCATTGCCAGTTTCCTGAAGGTAGGGCTTTTATGATCAGTGACAGACAGAAGGACTTAAAAGGCATTCAAATGCAAACAGACAACGGTTTTTTTTCTCTGTTTGTTTTTTTAAAGATATGTGAGCAGCACCATTATGGTGCGAGTTCTTGCACCGAGAACATCCCGAAAATGCACGTCTCATACCAGCCTCAACAGCTAAGAATCTTTCACAAAATGGGCTACTCGTTTGCAGGTATTCTTGCATCATGACATGCCATGCATCCAAGCGCTGTTTCAGTGCTTGAGGTACCAAATGAAAACACAAAACAGATGAGCCTAGTAGAGTAGTACGTGATCATTGTGTAAACCTGCATGCACAAAAGTAACAATTGAAGAAATTCTTTTATGAAGAAAAAACAAAACCAAACAAAGAAACACCCGCCTCAAGTCAAATGTGGCTCATTACCACAGAAGAATTACGGACCTGGCAACCCTGATATTGATTCATTATCAATATTTACATACTTTTTTTTTCTTCTGAAAACATCATGTGTACCCACATTAATATCTTCAATACAACAGACACGGCAAGTACCTGTGCATGGGTCACACAAATCCGTGGCACGAGTGTATCTGGGAGTGTCTTCTTCCAATAACCGATTGGTCACCAGACCGGCACTTGGAAGTGAAAACTGAACATCGTCAATTCCTTCCAGCCGCCGTGCAATTCGTTCTTTCCTAAAAGGAGTAGGACAGATGGATAACAGATCACTGGCACAAAATGACAGTCACATAAATTCAGACAAGCTCGCAGTATAAATCTTTGCAGGACTCTAAATTTATGAACATAAAGCACCGCGCCTGTAAACACAGGCTCTGTGGACTAACAGTTAGAAGTTCTCACCTGTTCATGTCCCAGCAGTCACTTTGACTGAGGTGCTCAAAACGTTTCCTTAACTCTGAGACTGCGGAGGAAAATAAAGATTACCTGTGTATTTAGGCATAGTGTAAAATGGAACACAAGTATGGACAGACGAACAGAAATACCATGAGACAACAGATCATAAAGTATTATTCTGCAAACAAGAATACATAGCACCACTTCAGTTGAAGTATAAAATAAAAGGCTTTTTAATAACATTTTCTTCATGTTAGAATGAGTTTGGGGGGGGGGGGGGGGGGGGACTTTACTTTTCCTTCCATTATGAAACAAATAAATTTACCTCCGGAGTAAATCAGCCTGAAACTAAGAGAAACATCCTGAATACAGAAACGTCCAAGAGCTCAGACTTTCCTGGCTTTCGTACCCACAGCTGCTGAAATGAAGCTACAAGAGAGCCAAAACGCTCAACCAAACAAAAATATGTTACGCATTATAAAAGTGAGGCAGCAAAATGTGTTTTGAATGGCATCAGTTGGTTGAAGTGCAACAAATGTGTTCAATCTTTAACCAGAGTACACCCAGATAAAGAAATCTGGTTCATATTTTTCTGGCATCTAAAACCAAATGATTCAATAGGGTATGTGATCTTATCTTAAAAGATCAGCTACATGCCTGTGGGTTTCCCTGACTACAGATGAAGAAATCGACATCTCACAAATGAAGTGATTACATTTCCAATATAACAATCTAGGCATGCAATTACATTTAAACTTCAGTACCAGTTTAGATTTTGCTAGGAAGTACATTTTCCTCTAATTGAAAACCAAACACCAACATTTAAAATCATGCAAGACGACTTTCGGTCTCACCCGATAGTAGCTGCCCTTGTGGCAATTCAACCAAATTCTGTTCTACCGTTATTAAACCATACAGTACATGCTTTAGCCTTTCCTAACACAATGCCCCAGTGTCGAACAACAGGTGGCTCCCAGCCAACCAAAAATAGGCCATCATCCTACATGGAGCTCAACCCCCAACCTCATGGCCAATAAAATCTCATCCAAAAATAAACACTCAAAGGATAAATGCAAAAAAAGTCAAACTGTATACTGAATAATGGGCCTGGAGTGATTGAGGGTGGGATCAGAAATAAAGCTACTAACCTGTACTTTATCATCATCATTGTAGTAGTACCATTAAGGGTATCTCTTTATAAATAAAATATGATGTATATATTTGGACCTTACAGACCACTGATTATACCTATAAAGCTTTACTCAAACCCATTTAAAAAAAAGTACAGGACATGCAACTTCCTTAGTAAGACATCCATAGTGAAAGGTACAAAAGTCCTACTGATGGTACCAGTGAAAAGCAATGTACATTTTGGTACCTTTATTTCCAAGAGTGTAGCAGCAACAATAAACAACAGATTGGATCATGATATAATGAACAAAGCAAAAATAAACACGGCTCATTTCCTCCCTTCAAACTATGCAGTAATTTTGGAAAAATCACCTTTGGGTAGAGAGACAATATGATTGACATCGACAGCCTTTGGGGTCTGGGCAACGTCGTCTTTATCCTCAGATGAGAACTGTTTATGAAAACTGCAGCGAGAGAAACAAGGAGAGGAGAAAGAAGGAAAAAAAAAAAAAAACCCAAACAGTTTAAGCTAAGAAAGTCACACACGATGATAAATGCAAGCCAGCAAAAACTGAAAGTCAGCACAAAATTTGTGCTGAAAAAAAAAGGGGGGGGGGGGGGGGGGTCAGTTTTACTGCAGAGAGAAAAACAGCAGCACAACAATGTCCTGGCAGAAGAGGTGCATTCAGCTCTGAAAACTGTGCAACTCGAGATCACAGCTAACAAGAGTGTTATTTCTCCAACTACTGTAAGCACCACACTTACAGCAAAAATGAGGTTAGTGGCATGCTGCAATGTTCAGGATTCCAAAATGAAAAGAACGAGGAGTATTTAAAAGGCCAAGTTTGAAAGTAGTAGGAGGGAAAAAGAAAATGCACAACAACACTTGCGCGGCAAAAAAAATTGAAACTGAATTTGAGGAGAAAAGTTACTTAATACTAGTGAAATTATCTTGCTGCATGGACCGATAATTTTACTTGACAAGGCATCTTGGAATAAATGGGCTGCAATCTAGAACTCGGTTTAATAATCTTAGAATTAGTGCCTTGTATTCTTCTAATAGGAAATGCTCGATTGTTTCAACTATTTAAAAATATTTTCACTTCAAGATACCAGTTTTTTGCAGTGTGGGTAAAGTGTACAAATCTAAGGCTACGTTTACATTACGTCGAATCAGCGGATCATCAGATTAACGTTCTTAAAACGATTCGCGTTTACACTAAAACCGTTAGCCGTGCACACAGCAACGCCAATACGCGGATACGCTCGGCTCCGCAGGCATCCTGCGCTCCAAATCACTCCGCCCTGAACAGCGAGTGCCCTCTGGAGGGTGCGCACTCCGGCCCTGCGCAGCTCACAGAGTGCGCGAGTGAAGTGCACGAGCCACGATTCGGGACTGAGCCGCTGTGTGTGTGATCCCAGCGCATATCACTTACTACTTGCAAGTGGAAGGATGGCAAGCCTAAAGACAATCATAACTACACAATGGGCAGTATTTGCATCAGTATTTGCAGCATTTTCATACTTTTATACTCTTTAATGAAAGGTGATACAAGGCGGAAGTCCGCGCCGTTTTTCAGCAGTCGCGTCACATGACCAACGCCAGCGAATCAGGAAGGTGGATGTCACAGTAACGTTGTCCAATGACGACGCCAGCTAGAGCTCAGCACAGCGTATCCGCGTATTCTGAATGTTTACACAGCACCGGAGCTGACACGATCTGGATTGAATACGTGGACGCTGGCGGATTCCCGTTTCCAGGCGGTTTAATGTAAACGGACAGTGCATCCGCGAAGAAAAAGAGATACGGTCTAGTGTAAACGTAGCCTAAGTGTGAGCATGCATTATACCAAGCGTAACATCCAACAATTATATTATTTTTTATTTACTTTAGCCACTTTTTTTAATTAAAAAAAAATTATAAAAAAAAAAAAGAGGGGGGCATTTTTGGCAGTGCTGAACAGGATTTTCTACATGTTCAAAACATTTATCAGGATAAGCAGTGAGGACAAAAGGTTTATCTGATCTAATGGAACCTAAGGACTAGGAAACGAGACTAACCAAGGACTAGTCATTTTTGCTGATGAAACCATGAAAGGTTTTAGAAATGCAGTATTTGCACAAATGTTCAAAATGTATCTTAACATTAGAAATTAGAAGAGTAACAAGTACTTCACAAATTAGATGTAAAGCCATGAATCATGGGAAATGTACAGTACTATGCAAAAATCTTTGGCACCCTATTTATTAATACATATTGTTAAAGATTTATTTTATGACTTCTGCATTACCGAGTCAGTACAGAAGCATGTTCTATTTCAACCATTAGCTTTCCAACAAAAAACAAGGGGAAAAAAAAATGGTTCTACTGGCATACCAACATGATGTAACAGAACACTTCAGACCAATAAATGGGGGGAAAAAAAAAAAAAAAAGGGGTGGTGGTGTTGCATACCAAAACAAAGAACACCCCAAAAAACCCACAAGTGCAAATCAAAGTCTTCAGAAGAACTGCAGCAGATTCTTCAATTCTTGAACATCAGATAATTTTCTTAAATTTTTTTTAAGTTAATAATAGTTACAAATTTGAAATTGTGCCCACAACTATTTATATATATTTAAAAAAAAAAAAAAAAAAAAAAAAAACACACACACAAAAAGGAGTTGTAACACCAAACATTGCCTTTGTCTAGTTTATTACAGTTTACTATATTACTACTAAAGCAGCGGCTACAGTTGGAGACCTTAATGATCTTTTGGCCGTTGCAAAAGTAGAAAAGGCTTTCAATACGTAAACCGTGTATGAATAATTACTACAATTACTTCCACGGGGGGTGATTCCCGATTACTTGGCGTACCAGATCACGTGACACCATTCCACCATTATCAACACCTTTGTCCACGGTTACCGACATCCAGATGATTATTTATATTTATTAAAAAAAAAAAAAAAAAACCCACACACACTGGTATGTGGTATTAACGATATTTTTATTTACAACCCCAATTCTAAAAAAGTTGGGACAAAGTACAAATTGTAAATAAAAACAGAATGCAATAATTTACAAATCTCAAAAACTGATATTGTATTCACAGTAGAACATAGACAACATATTAAATGTTGAAAGTGAAACATTTTGAAATTTCATGCCAAATATTGGCTCATTTGAAATTTCATGACCGCAACATCTCAAAAAAGTTGGGACGGGGCAATAAGAGGCTGGAAAAGTTAAAGGTACAAAAAAGGAACAGCTGGAGGACCAAATTGCAACTCATTAGGTCAATTGGCAATAGGTCATTAACATGACTGGGTATAAAAAGAGCATCTTGGAGTGGCAGCGGCTCTCGGAAGTAAAGATGGGAAGAGGATCACCAATCCCCCCCAATTCTGCACCGACAAATAGTGGAGCAATATCAGAAAGGAGTTCGACAGTGTAAAATTGCAAAGAGTTTGAACACATCATCTACAGTGCATAATATCATCAAAAGATTCAGAGAACCTGGAAGAATCTGTGCATAAGGGTCAAGGCCGAAAAACCATACTGGGTGCCCATGATCTTCGGGCCCTTAGACGGCACTGCATCACATACAGGCATGCTTCTATATTGGCAATCACAAAATGGGCTCAGGAATATTTCCAGAGAACATTATCTGTGAACACAATTCACCGTGCCATCCGCCGTTGCCAGCTAAAACTCTATAGTTCAAAGAAGAAGCCATATCTAAACATGATCCAGAAGCGCAGACGTCTTCTCTGGGCCAAGGCTCATTTAAAATGGACTGTGGCAAAGTGGAAAACTGTTCTGTGGTCAGACGAATCAAAATTTGAAGTTTTTTATGGAAATCAGGGACGCCGTGTCATTCGGACTAAAGAGGAGAAGGACGAGCCAAGTTGTTATCAGCGCTCAGTTCAGAAGCCTGCATCTCTGATGGTATGGGGTTGCATTAGTGCGTGTGGCATGGGCAGCTTACACATCTGGAAAGACACCATCAATGCTGAAAGGTATATCCAGGTTCTAGAGCAACATATGCTCCCATCCAGACGACGTCTCTTTCAGGGAAGACCTTGCATTTTCCAACATGACAATGCCAAACCACATACTGCATCAATTACAGCATCATGGCTGCGTAGAAGAAGGGTCCGGGTACTGAACTGGCCAGCCTGCAGTCCAGATCTTTCACCCATAGAAAACATTTGGCGCATCATAAAACGGAAGATACGACAAAAAAGACCCAAGACAGTTGAGCAACTAGAATCCTACATTAGACAAGAATGGGTTAACATTTCTATCCCTAAACTTGAGCAACTTGTCTCCTCAGTCCCCAGACGTTTACAGACTGTTGTAAAGAGAAAAGGGGATGTCTCACAGTGGTAAACATGGCCCTGTCCCAACTTTGAGATGTGTTATGAAATTTAAAATCCCCTAATTTTTCTCTTTAAATGATACATTTTCTCAGTTTAAACATTTGATGTGTCATCTATGTTCTATTCTGAATAAAATATGGAATTTTGAAACTTCCACATCATTGCATTCCATTTTTATTTACAATTTGTACTTTGTCCCAACTTTTTTGGAATCGGGGTTGTACAATTTGTTTTACATAATTATATTTAGTACAAAATATCTTTTCTATAAATATATGAATGTCTGTGCTTACGTAAATGAAGTAATTCTAATGTTTGTAAACAAATGAACTGATCATGTTTAACCTGTATCAGAAAACATTTGTTCCACTAAGTATTTTCATAGATCACATTTTGTTTTTCATTGCTGCTTATGTTAAATTTCTAGTTTTGTAGTTTACCAATAAATGTCAACATCCAGGTCAAAGGTTGCAGGTCATTCCTCGAACCAAAATATTAAATGTCTACTGATATTACAATGGTGGTAGACATTTACAACAAACTGCAAAAGGGGAAAAAAATAAAATACTAAATGGAACAAAAAAATCTGAATATTTTCAAAAGCATGTAAATTTTTTTTTTAAATATGCTAGGAATTTCATTCTGGTCTAATTCTATTTATTGCAATAGGATTCCAAATACTATAACTATATATATATATATATATATATATATATATATATATATATATATATATATATATATATATATATAAAAAAAAAAAAAAAAAAAAAAAAAACACATTCCACCATTATGAATCAGAAAAATTACAAAAACAAACAGCACTTTTTTTTTTAGATAAAAGTACTTCATCTACTTCAACAATGTTACACAAGGATCGATCCATAACAGTTGTAAAATGTCAATTCCACAGGGTGTCGATAATGGTGGACATCAGTGAAAGTGATCACTATTATCGACACCTCACAGGACTTCTCAAAGACGTGTTTAGATACAAAATGGTGACCGTCAAATGAAAGAGTAAGAAACAAAAGTAGGTTGACAAGGAGATCATGAAAGGTTGGTGAATTTGAGAAGTAAAAACATGTTCATGATCTTTCCACCATGCTGACCTGCGATGATGACGTCCAGGTTTTCCTCAAATTGCTGATCATGCTCTCTAATCTAATCTAAAAAAAAAAAAATTTCCCATCTCTGGTAACAAGCTGGGTCATCAGACAAGATCAAATGCCAGGGGTGGGGGGGTGTCTTCCGGTTGATTACTTAACCAATAATAACGGTTGGAACCGAAACTCGCCTTTGTAAAATTGTTTACTGGTACGTAAATCTGTAAAAGGTGTCGATAATTGTAGCCGCTGCTCTAGATTATTCTTTGGCATGTTTGCCTTACAGCATTTCTCTGCATGTGCGTAAGACTTTTGCACAGTATTGTATGATGTGACAAAAGAAAACCAAAGTAATTATCTGAGAGTTTTAGTTTGCCTGA
This sequence comes from Neoarius graeffei, assembly GCF_027579695.1. Taxonomy (NCBI): domain Eukaryota; kingdom Metazoa; phylum Chordata; class Actinopteri; order Siluriformes; family Ariidae; genus Neoarius; species Neoarius graeffei. The sequence continues at coordinate 56,926,126 of NC_083582.1, read as the reverse complement.
ATTTAGCAGATCACATGTGTTACAGACAGGAATTATGAGGGCAACAGAGATAAAATGGTCATTTGTCTGGCAGCAATCTTGTAATAACTAAATTTCCAAATACCAGGAGTTGCGACTAATGCCCTTTAGATCATTCTAAATTATGCTTTCCAATACCAGTGAGATCCAATTATATAATACTTACTGATAACTCATTTTATGCAACTTTATTTTTTAAACATACAAATATTTCTAGATGCATGATCTAGTCAAGTCAAGTTTATTTGTATAGCGCTTTTGCATCTAGGATGCAAAAGAAAGCAGGTGGTTTACTACAGGCATGTTTCTACCACATAGTTTCCCCAAGAATGAACTTAAAAAATAATAATAATAATAATAATAAGAAAAAAAGTTTACCTAAAAGCCCTTTGCGGTAGCTTGGGTCTGGCAACTTTGGTGATGGCCTCCCCTGTGATGCCTGTTGACAAGAATAAGACAGGACTCTTTATTCTGTAAAAAACAGAACTGAAAGGTTGACAATTTAGAAGTGAACTGAAAGCACATTTAACAGCTAAAAATCAATTTTAAAATCCACACACAGAACAGAACCAGGCAGAGAAGTCTGCGAGTACATTCCTTAGACATGTTGTGGACAGTTTTCACCTCATAAACCACACACGAAATGCATAATGGTTCTATTTATTCTTGCAAAACAGCAAATGTTCACAAAAAAAAAATAATCCAATATCTGCACATAATTACTGTATAAAAGTACTTCTCGAGCAGAACCCACGTTATGGAAAAGGCTACATCAAGTCGTCTCAGGAGATCTTTATAACTCAATTATCCCAAAATGGAGTTGCAAAAAACTAAGCCAACCACATCAGTTTAGATCATCTCTCTTCTTGCTTGATATTTGATATGATTGTGACTTCTGACACTCTTTACCATAATTCTGATCGGTGAATGAAAGACTTGTGAATAATACATGCCATCCACATTCCCACCACCCCATCAATGTTTTTCATTCTTGTTCTGTTGAAGTTTTCAAAAAGTTTATTTTACTCTGATTTGGATTGGGTTAACATTGGGATGTCGCGGGTAGCGTTGTTTATGGCTCCAGGGTCCCTGGTTAGATTCTGAGCTCGGGTTCCTTTCTGCGTGGAGTCGGTCTCGCATGTTCTCCCAGTGTCCATACGAGTTTCCTCAGTGTACCCTGGTTTCCTCCAGCCTCTCAAAAAGCACGCCAGTCGATGGACTGGTTACTTGAAATTGGGCCGAGGTGTAAACGCATGCACATTGTGCCCTGCGTCATATCCAGGGTGTATTCCCGAATTGCACCCTGTGGGATAGGCTGTGGTTCCAACACAACCTTCACCAAGACGAAGCATTTATTGAAGATGAATGGATGACTGACACTTAAAAAAAAAAAAAAAAATCAGTAAAGAAAAACAGAGTAGGCATACAATTTAAAAAAAATTAAAGAAATAAATGTTGCATGTCTAAAGCAGTCTACAAAGTACATTAAAAAAAAAAAAAAAAAAAAAAAAAAAAGTGGTGCACTTCCATAATGCGCCTTTATTGAGTTCACTTAATATGGTGTCTAGTCATTCCAACACCTGAAACAATAACACTTCTTATAAAAGCAAAAAAAGATTAATACTACGCAAGCATCATATGACAGTTGAGCACAGTCTTTCCATTCCAGCTCAAGCTTACACACACGTCCCAAATCTACCCTTTCACATCTATGAGGCTTTAGCGATGATGGGTGCGTCGATGTTACAACTCCCTCACTTGTTATAAACATCATTTGAGATGGCAGAGTAAACGAGAGTTCTGGAGCTTCTCTCAGGGCTCTGTTGTGTTTTGGTATCGAGAGTGTTTTCACAGCTGGGAAGAGTATCCCCTAAAAACATTCCTCACTGCCTAGAAATCTCCCTTCACCTCACAAAGCACAGCACCAGCTGATCAGGCAAGAGTGTGTGTGGAGAGATGGAGAGGCTCCCTCACACACACACGAAAAATCACATGAAGACTGAAGTTGTCTAAAGGAAACGCTCATTGTTTATTCATAGTTGCCAAAGTCAAGAGCTTGGAATATCACACTCGTTCCTAACAGTAACAGTTGCTTCACCCCACTAATATTGATCAGCACTTGCAAAACAGACAGCAATCAACGCGTGTCATCAGGCTTGCAGCCATCAGCAATCTTAAAGGAGGAGTTTGTAATTTTAGAGACTTGCGCTGTTTAAGAAGTGACTCACTGATGATACCTTTTTAAAATTAGCTAGATAAATCAATTTATATTGACTTATGAATGGGTGGGATTAAATACGTTTTTACTTCAGCCCACTCCTTTTCGGACATGTAAACTCAAAACCGCCTAGTATGTCCTTGTTTGTATTTTTGTTTTGATTGATATACCTATAAATTATTTATGGTTTATTTTCTAATTTAATAGCTTTTTACGTGTTCTTGTTGCAAATGCTGTTTTGCTTTTCTTCTTTTGTTTATTTATTCATTCATCGTTTGTTTATATGTTCGAAATGTATCTCTCGCCGATAGCCGCCCCCTCCACCCACAACTTTAAAACCATTTATACACTGCCAGTCAAAAGTTTACCACCATATATTTTAGCATTTTTGTTCAAATGAACAAAAGGGGTGTTCACACGGCAACTTACTCCGGTGTAGCACCGGGGCTGCCCCGGTCGAGCGTTCACAAAGTTATAGCGGTGTAGCCCCTGAAAGCTGCTTAAACCGGTGCAAATCTAACCCTGCTCGGGAGGTGGTTTAAGAAATTTACTCCGGAGTAAATGCTAGTTTGCGGGGCAGCACCGATATAAAATGGGACGTCTGAACGCTACAGGGGTAGACTTGCTACGTGTGAGGAGAGTTGATTACATACGGGCATTGCATAATTTGCATCCTGGTATTTTGCGCTTCCAAAATGGCGAATATCAACAATAGAACTGTGTGTCTTCCAGTGTTGCCAGATTGGGCAGTTTTGAACATATTTTGGGCTGGAAAACGTCAGCAGTATCTGGCAACACTGGTGTCTTCATCCACGTTGTTTTCCCGGCGCTTGGTGATGCCATGACAACCGGGAAAAGGAAGTACATTTTCACGCATGCGCATATTTCATTTCCGCATTATTACTATCGTACAGCACGGTCGCAAAAACTGCCATGTGAACGCAAGTGGGGCTGCACCGGTGCTAACACGCTTCTCTCTAGTAAGCAGGTTTGTGACGTGTGAACGCTCCACAAAATTTACACCGGTGTAAGATATATCGCAACAAAATACATCGGTGCAGCATCAATGCAAATATGTGCCGTGTGAAAACCCCAAAAGTCATAAAAATGTGGAAATTTAAACAGGAGGATAATGAACTGAAACTTTAGAAAATATCATTTTATTGCAGCTAACTCTAACCTAACCAGGACAAAATCTTGACTCATTAGCCATGTGTAGCATACTGTACATTTTTATTTTACAACTGATATATTCAAAAATGTAATAAACAAACAAAAAGCAGGGTGTCCAAAACTTTCAAATCTCAGTAGGTTTTATGAGCTGCCTTCTGAATGAAAGTGGCAGAGCTGAGCAGCTATGTTTGCTCTGGGGCGGAGCTCATTTCTGGGCCAGAAACATAAAGCAGCCCGATTCCTTTTAAGACAAAACTTGTAATATTAAAAATAGATTTTTAAACCATATTACATGCATACTTAAACGGTGCAGTGTGTAATAATTGGCCACCTGGCAAATTCATGCTCCACATTCAAATAAATAAGGCAGTATAAATCTCCAGTAAGTTGGGGTTCCCATCTCTGTCAGAAGAAACAAGAAAATGTACTGATCCTCCTACCCTTCCCCCAGATGCATCTCCACCATCATAGAATCACATTGAATTAAATATTTTTTTATTTTATTTGTATTTTTTTAATTTTTTTTTAACTGAACACTATTGGGTTCATACAATGCAGGGCTTTGAACCAGAATTTTTTTCCTATTGGTTCGTTCCGAACAGAAACGGAATTTTAACGTTTCCGGTTTTGGGTTCCACCATTAAATAGACGTTCCCGAACCGGTTAGAACAAAAAAATTTAGTTCCTGGAACGGTTAATTACGCTCCCTGTCAGCTGTTTAACAAATGGCTATAAAATTATGTCTCTGTCTCATCCAGCTTAAGCCAAATGTAGGCTAATTCTATTACAACCTTCATTAAATAAGACAAGAAATAATTCAAAACAATTATTTCAAATGTTGGCGATTTGGATTCTCAGTATGTCTTCCCATCTACACAAACAGAAAAAGTGCCAAAAATGAAAGAGAATTCGTTTAGCGTGTTACCAAAGGCTAGTCAGGCCCTATGCATTGATAGGCTAACAGAGGTTAACGTCATTTAATGTTCGCGAGCCTCTCATTAACGTGGACAAATATATTGATATCGTGTTTGAAATTGACGTTTTTGAATAATGATAGACTGCAATATTTACCTCTTATTTAAGATGTGGAGACGTGATAGTAGTCCACCCTCCCGCTCTCTCCATTCAGTCAGCGAACGTCACACAGGAAGTGAACCCCAGCGGGTCATAGAAACTTGCGCAGGAGAAGAATGACTTATATTTGTAGGCTACGGAAACTTTGAGGAACGAAATAAAAACCGGTATTAACTGGTTACCATTATTTTTAATAAGCGTTTCTGTTCCGGAACATAAAAAATAATAAAGTTTCTGGTTTCGTTTTTGTTCCATGTGAAATAGAAAAAGTTCCCGGTTTTCGTTCCTTGAACCGGTTCAAAGCCCTGATACAATGTAACTTCACAGTGATCAGTTCTTTAAAAAGCACCAATCACTAAGAGCCAGGACCCCCCCCCCCAAAAAAAAAAAAAAAAAAATATTATGCTGCAAACTGCTGAAGCGCCGACAGCCCAAGATAACACTGCTATCTTAAATCATAGCATGTGCCATCAGCCTTTAGTTCGTGTTATAGCTTGCTTAGCTCAGTTTTTAAATCAAGAAAAACAGCCACAGCGACTCATCACCGCTACGGCTCGCGATATGGCAGATATGTAACCAAACCCAATTGGCATGGATCGCATCCAAATTTACATCCCTTCTTCCCAGTTGAATTGCTCACGAAGCGAGGTTGAGTGCATCACACGAAACAGCACGACTGGACCTTTCCAATGAAAGGAGTTGCTCGTCTATGTGATGAAGTGCTGGTGAGAAAGATTTTGAATTTACATTAAATTAAAAAAAAAAAGAAAAGAAATTTTGCATACAGCTCTGAGCCCATCACTACACCCATTAGAAACACTCATGAACTTGTCACTGTATAGATATGAGACAAACCACAAGAAAGAGAACAGGATGCATGTCAGGAGTTGTACAGTATTTAGACAAGTAATCACGTTATGAACACTGATCAAGCTTCTGTAAAGTAAGATCTTTACTCATTTGCACACTCCTGTTTCTTACCTCAAGTCTCCATTGCTTCACAACATACCACATATCAAAATAAAAACACAACATGCTCAGATTATACGGTACCAGCCGTTTTTCCTCTGTACGACAGTGTTTTCCACTAATCTGGTTTGAAAATCACAGCAAATAAAACCATGACTTATTTCCGGTGGGCACCCTTCAGTTTGTCCATACATCATTGTTGGTACTGTGATTCAGTTTCTCCCAATCGGGTCCCTTTTCCTGCTTTTCTTCAATTCTCCAAAAAGATCCAGCACAAAACGGCCACCACTAATCCACATTTCAGTTCCTGGATTCCAGTTGTTTCTGCGAATGCAACAATTCTTGTCTTTTCTTCAGCTTTCTGTAGTCTGTAAATAAGATAGCATTGGTTTTGAGTGTTTACCGGTGAAAGCCAACTCTGTACTCGGGGTCCAACAGCACAATGACTTCCACATATGGGGACGTCGTGTGCGCGACTTCATCCTTTCATTTTGGACTGAGGGCAGCCTGGGTGCTACAGTGACCACCACCTTTTGAGGTACAAAGCAGTATTACAATATGCAGGGTGCATCTCATCTCAGAACCGACTAGTGGCCTAGTGGTAGCGTGTCCGCCTCTCGATCGGGAGTTCTATTCACGGTCGGGTCATACCAAAGACCATCATAAAAATGGTACCTACTACCATCTGGCAAGGCACACTGCAATACAGATGTGCATGGGGAGTTAAACTCTCGTGGTTACCAGAGGACTAGCCCCCCACTGTAACCCTAGCTACTGTGTGTGAGAGGCCGAGGGCTACGGAAACGGAGATCGGCGCCGCCCGATGCGCCACATACAGAGTTGGGCCTGGTTAGTACTTGAGTGGGAGACTGCCTAGGAATACCAGGTACTGTAAGGCGTGGGAAGGACTTTAACTTTTAATCTCATCTCAGAGGAACTGGTTAGCATGCTAACCGCAGGAGACCTCTCCAACACCATACGTTGACGTGTTTTGATAACGTCAAAGCTGTAATTTCTGCATACAATTGTGGTTAATTCTTGAGTACAATTTTAAAACTTCAATTCCTACAAATTCTTAACACATTTAAAAAAAAAAAAAAAAAAAAAAAAAAAAAAGTGGGGAGGTGTTCCAGGCATGTCCCCCCCTGGAGAAGGCCCTGGGGAAGACCCAGGACACGCTGGAGGGACTATGTCTCTCGGCTGGCCTGGGAACACCTCGGTGTTCTTCCCGAGAAGCTGGCCGAGGTGTCTGGGGAGAGGGAAGTTTGGGCTTCCATGCTCAGACTGCTACCCGGCTCCAGATAAGCAGCTGAAGATGAGATCTCATCTCATTATCTCTAGCCGCTTTATCCTTCTACAGGGTCGCAGGCAAGCTGGAGCCTATCCCAGCTGACTACGGGCGAAAGGACAAGTCGCCAGGTCATCACAGGGCTGACACAGACACGGACAACCATTCACACTCACATTCACACCTACGGTCAATTTAGAGTCACCAGTTAGCCTAACCTGCATGTCTTTGGACTGTGGGGGAAACCGGAGCACCCGGAGGAAACCCACGCGGACACGGGGAGAACATGCAAACTCCACACAGAAAGACCCTCGCCAGCCACGGGGCTCGAATCCGGACCTTCTTGCTGTGAGGCGACAGCGCTAACCACTACACCACCGTGCCACCCTGAAGATGAGATAAAAAAAAAAAAAAGTACCAGACTGATGCCATGGTTCTGCACATACTTTAATCAAACGACAAATTTAAAAAGGGAGCATGAAATTACAATGTTTCCTGCCATGCCACAACACAATCCTTACAAAATACACCCTCATTGTAAAGATTGCACATTTGAGAACATTGAGCTAGTATCCTGGCTGCAAGCAAGGACGTGAAATTCTTGGCTATCCTATTTTAAATCATTTTAAAAAGATCATAGATCGCTGGTGATTGACAAATCACCCAAAATCTGATTTCCCAATTTCATTTTGTTGAGCTGTCCTACATGTGCAAAGCTAAATGGAGCTCTGTAGGTGCCCTTTTTAGTTAGCTCATCCGGCCGACAGGCGATGAGCTTATGCCATCATGTGTTGTCCGTCGTGTGTCCAACGTCGTCCATGTTTCATGAAAATCGCTGCTTCTCTCTCAATTCTTCAGATTTTTATTCTTTTTGGCAGAAAGGTAGGTCTGCCTGGGGGTGCATACAGCTTCTACCCAAGTTTATATAATTGCAATTAATAATGGCTATATGGAGCAATTAAGCCTCAACAAGCAGTTTCCACACAAATCGCTGCTTCTCCTTCAATTCACTGATTTTGATTCTTTCTAGCATGAAGGTAGGGGTACCTAGGGTGCATACAACCTCTACCCAAGTTTGGGCCGGAGTGAACTACGCCATCACTGACTGTCTCATTACAGTTGATAAATTTCTCACACACACACACACACACACACACACACCACCAAAATTAAACAATCCACCTACTGGCAGGTTATTGGGATGTAGGAAGAAACCAGAAAACCCAGAAGACACCCATGTGGACATGGGGAGAACATTCACAACTCCACATAGACAACAAATTGATCTCAAGATCAAACTGGGAACCCTGGAGCTGCGTGATGGCAAAATTACTTGCTGCAACACCACCATGCTGCCCCCAAAACTAAATATCATGTAGTCTTCAAGTACGGGATATCAACAAGTTCACAAAACATGTTTACGTATATTCCAAGATGTACCACAATTCAAATCATGAAGTTTTAAGTGACTGACGCCCACCAGCTTTTTCCTGGCAAGAAATACCATAAACAAAGCTTTGTAAACTATACTAATTTTGCTATTAGCATATTTCCCATCATTTGCTTGGCTTACAGCCCAGAAGCGAAAACAGACTGGTGTGCCCATGGCATGCCTGCTATTCCACAGCTCCTCTCACACACACACTGCCACACCCACTCCTATCTGAAAGGCCCAAGCCACAGGCCTAATAGTAGGACCCAGTGATAAGTAAAAATATTGGTCATGTAAATCGGACAATATTGCTGGACTGATTTCTAATATCGGTAGATACAGCATACACCACACACCTGTTTTAAGTAATAGACACTGTCGTAGATAAAATGCTCTGAAGTGAAGATAACAGTTACGGAATGCACGAGTCATGCAGACTTATGTGACAAGTCATGCTACAACCATCTGGAGTCATGAAGCATGAGACAGAATACTCAGGGCTTTCCACAAGCGCCGGCTGCCGGCCATACAGCCGACTACACAATTAAAGTCCAGCCGGCTACTTTAATGACTTATTTTTGTAGCCTACAGGCTCTAAATATTAATTTTCGATTTTAATAAAATTAAATGTTTATCTAACGGACTGACAATAATGTCAAACTGAACCGCACTCATTTAAGTTGTGATTCGCGCTGTTTGTACCGATAATAACCACAAATTCCCCGCCGACTTCGCTGATCAGGGAGAGTAACTCATCCGCGGTCCCAACATGCAGTGTGCGCGCGTGTGCGTACTTGGCAGAGGCAGTAGTGTGTCAGGCCATCGGAGGCGACATCGGAGGGAACAGAAGCAGAGATAACGCTTATTTTGTCTCCGGTAAACCAGTCTTCTCTCGTTCAATTATGTGCTGGCATCAAAAGACACCGTTGGTTGTAAATGAAACCAAACTGAGTGGTTGGAGTGTATTTTCATACACAAATGGAGAAATGTTCACCGAGTGTGTAATTGTGTAGCCCCACTGCAGACCGTTGTCGTTGTTAATTCATAGCATGCTCAGCTGCGTGAATGTGTCATGCACCGAAAATAAGAGATTTACAAGCCAGGAACGCCTCATGATGCAATACGCAAGAAAAGAAAAGATTTACTGCCATTTTACTTTGTATTTGAGTAACGTGAATAAATAAAATGGTCTGTGGAAAATACATTTAATCCTGGGAACTGCGTGCACAGGAGTTTATTTTGTGTTTACTCCCCCACCCCAGCTGGCTACTTATTTGTCATGGCTGGCTAGTACGAGCCTTAGTGGAAAGCCCCGATACTGTACATCACAGCCTGTTTAGCAACATAAAACTTTATGTATATGCACACTTAAAGCTCATTCCTGGGGCAGTTTATGGAAATTTGGCTCTCTGCTATTTGACAAAGCAAAATTGGAGAAAAAAAAAATTGAAACCTGGAAAACAAGAGAGAAACAAGACACTTTGTACTGCTTTAATTGGAGCGAAAAATAGAAATAACTCCAATGTAATCTCGTGTCACATAATGACAGCATTAGAGTTGGATTGCTGCTTTTCACCGAACCATCAGGATAAGCATGGCAGCTGGGTCTTACTGCAGCACATAGCGCTGCTATTGATGGAATAGGTTTCTAGGGACACAGGATTACCCCAACGGGAAGTGTGTCATTTCAATATCTATAGTCACTTACATCATGAGAGAAATTAAAAGCATCCATGTCAAAACATCCAAGAATATCATCGGTCTACTTTAAAGGCTATCCAGGATGAAGGCCAGCATGACAAAGTTTGTGCCGGGACAGTCGAGCTAGTGAACATATGAACACATTAAACGCATTTTACAGTCTAATCACTTTAAGCCTGCACCGTTTTATGGATACATTTATGACTGCATTATACTCCGACAAAAGTTTAACAGTCAAACACGAGACTGACAGTGGCGCGTTAACCTTCTCCCGCATCCGTTATGAATTTCTCCATGCTCAACCAACCAGAAGGCCAACTTAACACAGCGGTTAAATGAAGTCACGTCCTGCTGCAAATGCACACAAAACAAAACCATAAAACTACAATTTGGCAGCAGAACAGTGAAAGCTTAGCATATGCTTTTAAAGTCAAACAGACGCTGCCACAGATATACCAGAAAAATATGCTTTAATTTCAGCTACTGAATAAATTCCTATGAGAGAAAAAGTATCAAAAAGAGCCAAGATATTTTCACTGGGTTGCACTCTCGCCCTCGCTTTTTGCTTCTCTCTTATTCCCAGAAAAAAAAAAAAGTCGTGTACTTAATCAGCATGTCCTCGAAGGCGCGCACACACAAATTTCTAAACCACAGCAGCCCTAATGAACGAAATAACACAGTAACAGAACGGTCCTGTCACCAAACCTCTGTTCTGCTCCACTCACCTTGACAGCACTTGACATGGCTGAGATAGTTGGCAATCCACGCGTTCTGATACATTTTGGGGGAAAAAAAGATAAAGACAAGGCTGGAATGAGGACAGAAATAGGAATAGAGGACAAGGAGAGCAAGGGAAAGACTGAAGGAAGAGTAGGGAGGGAGGGGACTGCAGGGAGGCAGCAGCAGACTTCAAGGTGATGCAGACTCGCTTGTAGGAGTCCTCAGATAGTCAGCGCATGAGCGAGCGAGCGAGAGAGAGAGAGAGGAGGCGCAGTGTGAAGAAAGCAAAAGGGGTTGAATATAAAGCAGAGGGCGTGATCACATTAGCGTAACAGAGTTGGGACAGCAGGATGAACAATGTGGAGCAGCTCCTCTGAAAGTGCACTCGTTTTGTCCATTAGCGCTGGCTCGCTGTCTGCATAGAGCTGGATCAGAGCCTACTAACTGCTGGCAGAACAGCTAACCGGCTAATGCAGCATTCTGCTAAGCTGCTCAAATAATGCTAATCAGCTTACCGAGCTGAAAGGGGAAAGGATGTGCGTGTGTATTTGTGTACTTTTAAACTCTGGCACAGCTGAGGAAGTGTGCGCGTGCGACAGAGGACCGCCTCATAGGAACGAGAAATTCCACTGAGCGATGACACATGAACAGTGCGAGTGCAGAGAGAAAGTAAGACACTAAATCATAAGGACTAGAACACTTCTGAAAGGGGGTAAAAAGGAATGGGGGAGAGGGAGGGAATGTCGATTTATGCCCCACATTCATTCACTTTACCTATACACAGAACACCTCCACACTGTATTCCTGTAGCAACACCCCAGAATAGTACAGGGGCACTTGTCCAAATTAATTATGACAATGAACGCAGTCCTCTCTCTCTCTCTCTCTCTCTCGCACATTTAAACACATCTGTTTCAACAGTGACCCCACATTATTTGGTGATGAAACACTGACTATTAGACCTGCTGTCTCTCTGGTGAGAAAAGTCTACATCAGTCCCTCAAGCATTTCTTCTTAAATCTTTGATTTACAGACTACAGGTCCTAGGCCAACTATTGTGAGACATTTTATCCACTTTTGGTGCTGAAGTATGAAGTGACAAGTGTTCTTTCCAATTTTCTGGCTCTTCAAATTAAGTCTACTATTTGGAAATCGAAAAGCCACAGCCATAGCTTCTCGCCTGTCTGTTTCTTCACAGTAAATCAGTGCTGAAGTATTTTCTGACCAATATGATGTTAACTTCTAGCCCTTCTCCACCACACATTGTGGATACAGCATAGTAATGCCAATTTATGATCCCACAGTCATTATTTCTACCTCCAAGTGAGTTGTAACTTTGTTTTGTAAGAGGACTGAACAGGGACGTTCAGCTAGAGCAAGAAATGGTGCCAACCACTGACTGCTGAAACACAATATTCACAGAATTTTCACAAGCATTATTCCAGTCAGCTGCCCATTTATAAAAAACACAAGGGTTACTTTTAGTATAACAAAATACCATGCCAAAATGTGCTACTTCATAGTGATGTACACTACTTGGCCAATAGTAGGAGAACACCTGACTATCACAACCATGCATGCTTCTGACTGTCTCATTCCAGAGTTCATCCTCCCGTCGCCGTTATAACCTCCACTCTTCTGGGAAGGCTTTATACTAGATTTTGGAAAGTGGAGGAGCGATTTGTGCTCATTCAGCCACAAGGGCATTCGTGAGGTCCAGCATGGACGTCGGGTGAGGAGATCTGGCATGTTGTTGCCGTTCCAGTTCATCCCAAAGGTGTTCCATGGGGTTGAAGTCAAGACTTTGTGCAGAACATTCAAGTTCTTCTACACCAAACTTGACAAGCCATGTCTTCATTGACCTCACTGTGCACACAGGGGCACAATGGAAAAGGTTTGTATTCTCAGTGATGGGAAATCTCAACTCCATAGCATACCGTACAAAGGCATTTTTTACAACCGTGTCCCCACATTTGTGGCAAAAGTTTGGGGAAGAACCACATATGGGTTTGGTCATGTCTCCATATACTTTTGCCATATTTAACAGTTATTCCACGAAATTGAGTCTTACATGAGCTGATAGTTGACGAGGCACATAGTTTAAAGTCAGCTATAAGCCATGTACGAGGAGATTGAGTGGAATAAATTATAGCCACATTCACTGGATTGAAAAACTCCACATTTTCCACAAAAAAAAAAAAAAAAAAAACAATAAATAGAAACCTTTATACAAAATGTCCAACAAAATTTCTGCTTAGAATGTAAACAAACTGGTGAAATGACAATAGCAATTTGTGAAAAATGCTATAATAAATTCCTGAAAAATAAAGATACATTCTTACCATCAAAATTTTTATTTATTTTTTTTTTGCATTTTTAGGGCTTTCTTCAGGGTTCTTTGGTGGTTGGCAAACCAACTTAAAGGTGCATTACTGCCACCAACTGGGTTGGAGTGTGGAGCAGGTGATATTGGGGGACCCCAAAAACTATTCTTTTAGCCATTTCAGTTTCTTTGAAATATTTAATTTTTGGAGGTTTGTTTTCGAGTAGAGTTTTCATTTTGTCCTCCGCTGGTTCCACAACACGCGCCGCCATTTTGTTTTCATCTACTCATGGTATACGAGCTGATTGGCTACTCTACTACTAGGCTATCAGAGTATGCGACTGCTCACACCCAGTGAACATGGATAGATTAAAGTGTATTACATAAAACTGTATCCTGTGAAGTAGCATGGTCACTCACGAGCTAATACTGCAACTATAGAAAGATATTTGTAGAAATTCCGCTTCATCTTCATTTCAAGTCAAATTCTCAAGTTAAACCAAAATCTCTATGCTGCTCCGTTATTGCTCCTTTTATTAGTGTTCCTTGCAAAGGAAACTCCTCCCACCAGAAAACTCTATTATTACAAGTACCACTACATGACTGGAAACAGACACAGGACCTCAACCACGGCACAGATAATTCTGCATTCGGATTAATGACTGTACCATACTAAAGTACCATAGCGGAGGCTGAAATGCCAGCAGTGTCAACAGAATCTGAATTCTTGCTCTGACCATTTATAGCTAGTCGCAGTTAGAAATGCGCACAGGACTGTTTTGGAACCCCACTCTCTGGCTCATCATTTTGCTGGTACCTGCTGCAGAGTTTTTAAGAAATCATTAAATGGTCCAACTTCCTAAAAATGTATAAGCCAACTACCAGGTCACATAATCCAATATCATGCACGCTCCATGTGTGACCACTCCCTTGTGCCTACACCAAAGTGTTCTCTGTAGGATCTCAGTCCAGACACACAGCTCTAGTTTCAACGAGACACCCCAAGACCCTTTCAGGAAATAGTTTTATAAAAATATTTTTTTGTTTAGAACTAGCACTCCTTTTCCCTAATACAGATGAGAATAACCCTGTCAAACTCCCTCAACTCCTGTGAGGAGGGGCTCCAGAAGAGCCAGAACAAACCCATGCTCCCCCCCCCCCCCCCCACAAATAGAAAGCATGGACAAAACAAGGACAAGGAAGTCCAAATACAAACTAGAAAATGTGTATAAAAGAACAGAAATGTATCTTGTAGGTCAGAAATAAAATGGGTGAAGCAGCCAATTTAAAAGAAAAAAAAAAGGCACTGAAAGATGAGTGAATAATAAACATGGACAGAAGGAGGGGAGACAAAATTAAACCCAGCTGCAGCACAAAGTGGATCAAAGAAGAAAGCGGACATGCAAGAAAAAATAAAGTGGGTAGAGCGCGAGATATGGCAAGAGAAAGGGTTACAACACCACTGGTGAGAGGTCAAGCACTGGAGCACATGCAGAATGGCATTTAGCCTAGACTATTTCGGTCACATTATCCTGCCTGCAATGTTTCCACTGCAACACTTATCATTCAAACACGCTCTCATACAGACAGTTCCTGCAGAAACTGGGGGAGAACTCAGGAGAGAACTGAAGCCTTACAAATCAACATTGTCACTCAAATCCACATGGGCACTTCCCTTATAGCTGAAACCATGCAATACAGCAGGATGTAAAGGTTGCGTAAGAGATCTAGACCCCCTTCAGGAACCATTACAGAACACGATCTGACCAGATCAAAGGCATTCCACAGTGTGAGCTAATGCTCCAAATAATCACCACTTGAGATGCTATAAGGTCGTGACTAAAACCCACCGCTGACGGTATGATGTCAGGCTACAATTGGAGCCTACTTAGTGGTTTAGGCTACACTTCTCATTAGACATAAACCAAAATTGTCCTGTATACGCATGCGTCTCAAGTGACACACAGAATACACATGACCTCATCCCATTATGTCAAACGCATTGTTAAAGGTTGATGGCACATGCACGAGTGCCCATGGGTGCACACAAGGGGACAGATTTTCAGCTTGGCCTAATGCTGCCTATGAGATACTCCATAGGGGAGTAAATCTTTAAACGAGATCTGACTGAAATGGAGACCGTAAACTCCAGCACAATGCTCAAAGGCACAAGTTAAGCCAAAGGTAACTGGTTACATGTAAACTGGATCACATAACCTGATGAGACATCTGAAAACGTGTAATCGGATTACTGTCATTTTGCTCTGGATTATTTAATTACATTTTTGACCTCACTTTATTACTCGAATTACTGAGTTTGCCCATAAACTTCTCAAAGTGATGGATATTACATCGTCTACATACGGCTTCTGGAAGTGGGGGGGAACGCATTTATCATTTGACTGTTAGATTGAGGGATACTATATTTAAAAAGTCTACAATGAAGATGGAGGTTTTCCAAATAAGATTAAAATACCAGGACATGTAGAAGAAAACGAATGCATCTCAAATTATATGCAAAATGTTAAAAGAACACTAATAGTTTTAGCTGAAACCTGTTGGCACGCAATGTCTTACATGTCAGGTCATGTCATGACCCAGTCTTACAGAAAAAGCATTTGCATACAACTTGTCTGAAACACCTTCTATACACTGAATATCAAATGTTCTGGCACAAGCATACGTTTCAGAGCGACACATGAAACTTTCACTCAAATGCTGTGTATGCCACGTTTTGGACCAATGCATTTTAACCTGGCTAACCTCTACCATTGTGCAATTTGAACACAACAGCTACGTAAAGCAAATTTATGCCTCTGTTAATATGCCGAGTATAGCCCACTTCATGCATAAAGTGCTTTATGACAACTGAATGGCTGACCAGGCTCATGATACAAGCCTAATTTCTCCTCTTCTCTGCAAACACAAATCAGGCTTGTAAGTCATGTGGTACAGCAACGGGTATTTTCAAAATACTGAAAGTCTCTGCATTCTCAGTTGCCTAAATAATGGCGTGGGGTGAGGGAACCCTACACTATCTGCAGGTTGAAAATACCTGTATGAGCACACTGCATTTCCATGTGACTCAGGCAAAGTTTACATTAGACCGTATCTGTCTCGTTTTCTTCGCGGATGCACTGTCCGTTTACATTAAACCCCCTGGAAAAGCCAGGAAACGGGAATCCGCCAGCGTCCACGTATTCAATCCAGATCGTGTCTGGTCCGGTGCTGTGTAAACATTGAGAATACGCGAATACGCTGTGCTGAGCTCTAGCTGGCGTCTCATTGGACAACGTCACTGTGACATCCACCTTCCTGATTCGCTGGCGTTGGTCATGTGAGGCAACTGCTGAAAAACGGCGCGGACTTCCGCCTTGTATCACCTTTCATTAAAGAGTATAAAAGTATGAAAATACCGCAAATCACACACGGACTGCCCATCGGGAGTAGCGGGAGTTTTCCCGGTGGTTCAGTGTGGGCCGGCGGAGAAAAAAAAAAAAAACCAGTTGCGCGCTGGCCTTTAATATGATAAGCAATGTTAACAGTTTCTTTAAGAAACCGTTAACATTGCTTATTACAGTTGCGCGCTGGCCTTTAATATGACAAGCAAACTGTTAACATTGCTTGTCATATTAAAGGCCAGCGCGCAACTTTTTTTTTTTTCCTCTCCGGCCCACGCTGAACCACCGGCCCACCGGGAAAACTCCCGCTGGCCAGTCCGTGTGTGCTGCAAATACTGATGCAAATACTGCCCATTGTGTAGTTATGATTGTCTTTAGGCTTGCCATCCTTCCACTTGCAAGTAATAAGTGATATGCGCTGGGATCACACACACAGCGGCTCAGTCCCGAATCGTGGCTTGTGCACTTCACTCGCGCGCTCTGTGAGCTGCGCAGGGCCGGAGTGCGCACCCTCCAGAGGGCACTCGCTGTTCAGGGCGGAGTGATTTGGAGCGCAGGATGCCTGCGGAGCCGAGCGTATCCGTGTATTAGGCTTGCCATCCTTCTACTTGCAAGTGGTGAGCCTTGCGCGGCTTGCCATCCTTCTGCTTGCAAGTGGTGAGCCTTGCGCATGCCCTAAATGCACTGGGATCATGTTACGCGCCGTCTGAAATGCACTGGGATCATGTTACGCGCCGTCTAAAGTCATGTGATTAGCGTATCCGCGTATTGGCGTTGCTGTGTGCACGGCTAACGGTTTTAGTGTAAACGTGAATCGTTTTAAGAACGTTAATCTGATGATCCGCAGATTCGACGTAATGTAAACGTAGCCTCAAATTCATATATAGGTGATCGAGGTTAGCTTGGTTAAAACATGTTGGTGCAGAACATGGCATAGAAAGCACCCAAGTGAAAATTGTTACTACAAAACGCATTCTTGTGCCAGAATGGTGTTGCATATAAATTGCATGGGATACTTTGCAATGCATGAGGCACATGTAACTTAGCAAGCTCTTAAATTTCCATTAAATCAATGAATAATTGTTGAACTTGTGTAGACCACACCATGTCACTAAAACAATATCTGATGTTGGATGGAGATTACCAAGATATAAAATGCATCTTGATTCCGTTCAAAGTAGTATGTACGTCTTTATTTGTAAGGAGAAATATCTGGAGCAACTCGTTAGCAGGGAAGACTGGTTCAGTATTTAAGAAAAAAGGTATTAACCTATTCCCCCCCCCGCATAAGGCTGAACAAAACTGCTTAAAATTTCAAACAGAGCAGATGCACATCATTCTGTTCATACTTTCTGGAAATGTTACTTAATTGCATGATCTTGGAAAGCTGTCCATTCTGTAGTGCAAATATTTTGGTTTTTCTCTGTTCTTCCCATCTCCTGTTCTCCACCTCTGACAGTTCTATAGAGAACATTTCACAATGGTTTTAAATGCCTGTTTAATAAAGTCCATCTTGCCAAAAAGTGCATCTTCTTACTCTGGTCCACACCTCCGGTGCCCCCTGTAGGAGTTGTGGTTTACTCAGGTTTCCGTCTGGCTCCCACTAGAGAAACCAAGTTACATCTCTGATAAAAATCTCACATTACGGAATGTTTTCTTACACCGGTGTATTTATTTTGATGAGCTAAGCCATGAATGTACATTTTAACCATGATTACTTTGTGGAGGGTGGGAAGTGTTCACATAAATAGTATTGGTTCACATTAAATGGTATCTGCCTGCATTGAATTAGGGGAAAACAATTAAAGATGATTTGAGCAATAAAGAATGAGGATTTAAAAAAAATAAATAAATAAAAACCACCCACCCACACACAAACACGAGATAACTGATGCATCCCAAAAGCAGATTACATTACACTCCTTATGTAATCTAAATGATTAAAGATGTAATAAGTAACGTAATCATGCAACTTGAAATCAGTACCAGATTCCATCAGTACACTTCCTCAGTAGTCTATCCAACAGTGATTTGTTGTGGCTGATTTCAGCATTTGTTTCATGCAAGTTGGTACCACAAAAGGTCTTTTAAATTAGACACTACAAGCCAAATACCAAGCTTTCACATTTGTTTTCATTGCAAGACCTTGACAGTAACACTATGGAACTAATATTTGGGAGCTTGTGCAGGAAATGGACGTCATGATTGAGCTCGTTTTATGTCCGGAAATTGTTTAAATATTAAAAACATCCTTCACTGCTAATATAAAAAACTGTGGGTAGCATACAACTAGTCATGTTGATATGTTTGCTAGTTTTCTAGCGGTTGTCACATGCAGATGTGATTGATCATAGTCTATTTTTATAGTGATAATTCCAGCAATATCATGCTTATTAAAATATACCACAACAGCCACGACTTTGTCCATCACCAACATGCAGGTTTTGTAGCTAAAATTTTGCATGTTGGACCCATGAACCATGATCAATTAAAGCCATAAACTGAACTTGCATGAAGTGTTCCACCAAACAGTTGTGTATGGTACTGCATAACTACAGTGAAAATGGTGCCAGGGTAACAATTATGCAATTAATTTTAAAGGTCATCAAAAACCTCAAACATCACTAACAGTATCCAGCTAGGTAATGGTACTTGCTATTGGTCTTTGATGGGTGATGTGAAACTGAGGGGCATTTTGGAGGCATTCTGTGATCAAGGCAGAATTTATATTTTTAAAAAATAAATATAAAATAAAAAGCCACCCCACCACTATGAGGCAAGATGCAACGAGACGCAAAAACATCACTTTCACCAAGATCCCTATTCATGCATGTTTGCGCTAACATTTTCATTAAGGCAAGACGACTTCAGTAACGTTACTAAAAACGTACTGGTTTTCCATTTTCCAAAAGGATGGAACGTTAACATATCCATGCATTGTTTGGATTAGCTACGCTAGTAAAAGGACACCCTGGCAGGGCAGCAGAAATTATTTAATCTGGTCTTGTTAAGGCTCTAAAATTTCATGCAATTGTTTTCAGTTAAGCATAAATTTCTTTGATGACAGCCAGCTTACATTTACTGTTAAGACTGCTGTTGCAATCCTTTAGTTGAAACAAACAAAGCCTGCCCCCAGTCATTGGTGAAATGACCATGGGCTTCAAGGGATTTAGAGTTTCAGAACTGTTCATAGGTTTATGCACTTCTTCCATAAACAAGATAGCTGGTAATATCAAAGTACAAGGTTGGAGGCAGCCATGCAGGATCAACACTTCAAGTTTGTGTTGCTGGGTCATATGGACCACTAGATGACAATTTATCCAAATGTTGGTCCCTGGCGTCCTTGCGGAGTTTGTCTCAATATGGTATCCTCTCACTTTGCTTCTGCGTCTCCATTTTTATAGCCTTCACTGCTACCCAAATACCCACACAAAGCAAGCATTTTTGCTGCTCCTTTCACTGTACCACTCACTAACAGTAACTCCAAAGTGGCATCTCGATGTAAACACACGACTGAAAGACATTGTACACTGCCTAGCTTGTTGCTAATTACCACTATCCATTGGCTAATGATGCATGCTCTTACCAAGAGGCTGATGAACCTGTGCATCATCAATGGCATCCTGTTTCCTCACAAGGAAGATCAAGCAACAATTTACACTGGAACTCAAGAATCAATTCAGCACCCTTCAAGAAGAAATGGAGCTCTCCAATGACCGCTTTGAAGGAAGGAAGAAAGAAACAAGCAGCTTGACACCAAATCTCCATAACTGAAAGAGAGAATAGTTGATGAAAGAGAAAGACATAATTGAAAGCACTAGCAGAAAGGGACAAAAGACAGTTTGTAGTAACAGCAGCAAGGAAAGAAGGGGAAAAAAGGACCTGAAGACTGTACCAGTTCACCAAAAAACTGAAAAGGTGACTACTTGCAACAAGAGCTACCTGTAAAAGTTAGTAGACAGAACCATCTCAGATCAGCACAAGAAGCTTAAATGGAAGCAGCACTTTCAGCAGATTCTCAACCCTCCTGCAGTGGCCAATTACCCTGAAGCTGCAGAGGACCTGGACATCAACTTGGGCAGCATCACCATACAAGAATTAAAAGAAGCCAATCACCAAACTCAAGAATGGCAAGACACCCAAAGAGGACAGTTTGTGCAGAGATGCTGCAGCCAGATCAAACACCAGAGACTCAGGCCCTGTCCACACGGCACCGGTGTTTTGGGTGCCCAAAACGCAATCTTTTTGAGAACGGGTTCCAGAGTGGAAAGATCTGGCAACGTTGCCGTTGTGAAGTCGTCTGGATGAGTAGAATGGATTTGTTCATGATGACGTCACAACCACATGACTGAGTGCTTCACGCCGGGTAGAAGTGTAACAAACTCGATGCGAGTTGTCAACAAATCCTATAACTTGGTTCATGAAACGCGCTTACAAAATATTTTCACTGTGAATATTTATTGTGTAATGGTGCAAAGTGAGAGAGAGAGAGAGAGAGAGAGAGAGAGAGAGAGAGAGAGAGAGAGAGAGAGAATAGCCCTTAGGGCAGAGTCAATCCCGCCAGCAAAAATAGGGAAAAAAAGGAGCAATCTCACCTCTTCAGATATTGGTTTAAGTCCTACAATACATTCCTCAAAAAGGGCGTAGAAGAGCAAATTAATCCATCAACGTGTAGCATTCAATTTATTCCGGACCATTAAAGACGCCACCTTCTGCGTAGAATCATACGTCATCCTCGCCGCCATATTGGATAGGTCAAAGCGGAGAATAAAGATTCATGTGCTGTGTTTAACTGTACCAACAGGTTTACCGTCCAAACGAGATCACATGGGATTACCTTTCACAGGTGAGAAACAACAAATTAATCCATCAACGTGTAGTATTCAATTTATTCCGGACCATTAAAGACGCTGCCTTCTGCGTAGAATCATACGTCATCCTCGCCGCCATATTGGATAGGTCAAAGCAGAGAATAAAGATTAGCTGCGTTTAACTGTACCAACAGGTTTGCCGTCCAAACAAGATCACATGGGATTACCTTTCACAGGTGAGACTGGAAAAATACTTTTCATTGTATTTGGTCATTATAATGTAATTTTACGAACAGATTTTCCTGACTTTGTGGCTAATATGAAGTCTCGCGCATAATAGTTTATGCGCATGCGTCCTTACTACTTCTATTGTTCTGGTGTCTCTGAAGGGACCGTCTTACAGCGCCCCTAGAGGTGTGGCATGTGTATTGCATCGTTTTCAGCAAGCGTTGCGTTGCCATATGGACCTGATATTTTACTGATCGTTGCCCATTTGGACGCAATATATTTTTAAATAACATCTCGTTGCCGTTGTCGTGTGGATATAGCCTCAGATTTTGCAAGAGATATGGGACATTTAAGAAATTCCAGCAGACCGGAAGACTGGCATCATCAAGCAGTCAGTGAAAGACCTGAGCAACTGCACCAACTGGTCAGGAAATCACCCTTCCCTCCCTCTCCAAGTTTTTCTAGACTAATGATACTACAGAGAATAAAAACGGACACAGTTGAAAATGCCTTACAACAGGAACAAACCAGCTTCAGAAAAAGATGATCCTGTATTGACATCTTGAACGTTCCCACAAACAGAATGGGTTGCTGTAGGTCATGTTTATAGATTGAGAACGCTTTCAACAACTTGCACCAAAACTCACCATCAAAGATCCTCCGACACTACAGCATCCCAGAGCAGCTCATCAAGGCACTCCACAACAATCTTCTCACTGAATCCTTCAAAAACAGAAACTGGGAGTAAAACAGGGCCGTGTTCTGTCAGACAATCTATCGCTCACAACTGACTGGGTCATGAAAATGGTCACTAAAGGAAGGTGGCACAGGAAACAGCACACCAAGTCTTGCAGATGACCGGGGACTACTATCAGGCAGGTATCAAGATGCCCAAGACAAAAATCAACCGTCTGGCAGAAGGTTCCATAGGCCTGAAAATCAACACCGAGAAAACTCTAGTGATTAGAATGTACAGCAGAGCAGAGAACCCAGTCACAGTAAACAGCATTACACTGAAGGACTTGCCTACCTGAGAAGCAAGATTACTGCAGATGGCAACTGTTCATCAGGAGTAGACAGCTGGATCAAAAAAAGCTTTTGGAATAGCAAGATGTCTAGAGATGAGCATTATTCAGTAACACAACCAAAGTTAAGATCTTCAAGAGCAATATCCCGAGTGTCCTGCTCTATGGATCGGTGCTGGAAGACCACCATCCTCGAACAGAAACTAGACATGTTCCAGACCAAGTGCCTGAGAATCTTTTGGTCAAACACCATCTCCAATGTAGACCTGCTGTGCTGAGGTTGTATGCCTCCTATGAGGAAAACCATCAGAGGACATCGTTTGACATGTGTGCCACATGAATCCATCTCCAGGACAGCAACATTACGAATGGCCCAAGCAAAAAAGAAAAACAGGAATGACTGAGGGTCCTGGCGCAAGACAGTCGAGAAAGAGCTGAATGTCTGGCCTGCAGACAGCTCCAGCAGCAGTGGACAGAAAGATGCCACTCACTACACATCACCTTATGCAAGAGCAACAGACAGACCCCAGTCCATTAGCAAGCTTGCTACTATTGTCCGCTGGCTAGCTTGTTACCCAGTACCGTCCTCCATACTGTAATTTCAGTCCACAGTTTGGTATAAAAAAAAAAAAAAAAAAGTTCACTACAGTAGATAACTACCAAGAATCACTCAGGCCTGCAACCGCAAGTGTGCAAAGTAGCTTTTTGAGTTTTACAGTACTTGCTCTGACCGCACAAGCAAAAGACATGCTTTTATGGAGGTGTCCATGTCACCCCCCCCCCATGTTGAACATGCCAAGGTGGGAAATTACATTATTCTAACTTGCAGACAGATCTTTATTTGCATATTAAATTTGACAGCACTAAATTAAATAAAAAGCACTACACTCTGGTTTTGCCCACTTTAGAGGGACTTTATACTTTCACCATGTTGGTCTAATGGTTATGCAAAGGGACAGGATGGAGCCATGTCTCCAACAGAGTGCTGGCCCTCCAGCAAAGAGAGACATTCCACCATCCACAACAAGAACTGACGAGGGGGATACTCTTACCGGAGCTTGCGGGAATCTGGACTCGGATTGTAGCTTCATATCACAGTGTGGTTCATCTGATCTTTTGAAGATCAAAGTGAGTGCAGAGGGTATGTCACGGGGAGGTTGAGGTTACACTGGAAGTCTGGAGTTGGAATGGGCAGCGTTGAGACTCCAGATGAAAGGGTAACTTGACTAAATGCTAAATTAGGGTTGCCTGACAACTGTTGATTTTCCTGCTCAAAACATAGTCAACTCAGCAGTTGATTACCAAGTTTAGAAGGTATGCAATCAAGAAGAAAAATCAAAATATACCAGGAGTTTAACACTCCAGAAATAAAAAAAAAAAAAAAAAAAAAGTTTTACACTCCTCTAGAACAAACTGATGACTGAAAGCATTAGTGTTACATTATATGACTACAGCTACCTCATTACAGACTTACAAAATAGATTAAAATGCATTTGCCTGGTACCATCTACCCATTCCTTTAAAATAAATAATTTTTTTTTTCTGGGGGGGGGGACCCTGGTCAAAAATTCCTTACTCTAGTTGTTCTCGTCTGTGTGTCTGGCTACAACATTCCCAAATTTTTTTTTTTTTAAATATCCTCCCTCTGTACCCCTAAAATCATTCTACGGCCACCTGTTTCGCCGTACATGGAATGCAGGCTGCATTGAAAGCCTTTGGCTTTGTAACCTGCTATACTTTACATTGGTAACTCTCCTAAAGTTAGAAAAACACTCTAGGAGCATCATAAATGACTGATGTAAAACGCACACGAGCTTCACATTGCTGACTATAACTAAAAGTGCAACAACCATCTACTTTGGCCAAGCAATGATGCACATGACCATACTAGTTAGATATTTTAAGAAATTTGTGATACAAATTTTATGGAAAGGCCATTTTCAAAAATGTTTGAGAAACAATTAAGGATATTCTTCCCCTGTTTGCATTGTGTATACAAGGAGACTTGAGAGGAGAAAGAAAAGAAGAAAAAAATAAATTAAATAAATAAATGGTCAAATAATGCCAAAATATCCCCAAGATATTTTTAGAGATCGGTCATCATATAGTGAAGATTTCAAACCATAAGGACTCATGGCTTAATAGATGGTATAACAAAAAGGACCTCAGCGCTTGAGCAAAGCAACCATACTAATTGTAGTTCCTGTGCAGTGGTTACAGGAACCTTTAGCCT
The DNA here is from genome assembly GCF_027579695.1 of Neoarius graeffei. Lineage (NCBI taxonomy): Eukaryota > Metazoa > Chordata > Actinopteri > Siluriformes > Ariidae > Neoarius > Neoarius graeffei. Next base: position 56,901,512 of record NC_083582.1, on the reverse strand, counting down.
CTATTCCATCACAGATATCCATTTTTAAGCTAGCAACTACTGCCATACATCTTTCCCTCCTGACCCTTGGCAAGCTCATCCCAGTAAGCCTGTATGATATACCTGTGCTTCGCTAGCAAGTGATTGCTAAAATTGGTTTTATATTAGTGGCAGAGTGGTCTAGCTGGCAGAATAACTATAGACTCATTACTCTAATTCTTCAAAAGAACTTCGCAGTAGGTATTAGCCTGCTCTCAGATCAGCAGTATGACCACTGACCCAGATGTGCGAGTAATTAAACCCTGATAAAGCACAAGTTCATTTAGAACCTCACTCTCATTTGTTTCCAGTAGGTGAAATGCAACAAACTGTACAAGGGCAAAAAATGCTTCTCATTTCCCTAAAATTATCACACACACACTGAGACACCTCTACCCATTGCCCCAATAAGGAGAGGTGCTTGCTGAGTGGCTGCCTCGCTCAACAGACCATTCTTTTCCCAAGCTGGAGGCCTGCTCGGATCACTGAGGTCAGTGCACCCATGGGGCTACATGAGGCGTGTGTGTGTGTGTGTGTGTGTGTGTGTGTGTGTGTATATATGCGCACTGGTCATATATGGAGTATAGTGTACAAGCTTAAATGGTCAGTTTTTATGAAGGTCAATCTTTAAAAGTAGAAAACAGGAGTGGAAAGACAATGACCTTACATGCCAGGAAACAGGACTGGATATGAAATGTAGATTCAACCTGCAGTGAAACAGGAAAAACAAGCTCAAGTCTCGAAAAGACTTGAGAATGACAGGGGTTGGGAGGACAGTAGCTACACTAATGCACAAAGGTCAACTTGAGAGATTTAAAAAAAAAAATAAAATTCAGTGCAAATACACTGGAAACATGTGCACTAGGTGCCTGACCCATGACCTTTACATAACTTGCACCATATTTTTTTGCCAATTCTGATGCTGAAGTCATCTGGAGTGTGAATAGCTAGAGAAACCAGACAAAATATGGATGGATTGATGATGAAGCAGAGTTACTTTAAGCAATGAACAAAAGACATGGAGAATGTTCATTGGGAATTATGGAGATCATAAAACAGACAAATCAAATGGCTTCAGCATTCTAGAAATGATATTTTTAAAAACTTTTATTTATACCACAACACTGACCATCCTCTTCAGAGACTGGATTCAAAGAGGAAAATGGCACCAAAATTCTTCATGTTGATGGAAAGGCAAACTCTGAACTCAAGCTTTACTCAAAGGAGCCACTTTAAAAAGTTTGTCGTCAAGTTTAGAAAGTCTTGATACACTGCACTGCAGTGTTCATTATGAATGCAAGCGAGTGAGTTTCTGTGTTGACCTGTAACATGACTGCCAGGTAAGTAGAGGTGCCTCTTGGTCCACATTGGCTGAATGTTGGGGTCCATATTATCTTCCCCTCTCCTGTACAGAGCATGAAGTATCACACAGACTGAAGTTTATGGTCCCCTCAGATCTTCACAGCAGACAGAATTTCTCCAAATATTATGCATGGCCTCTTCTCATTTCCGTTTGAGAGTACACCGTGCACAGTTTGGCTGCTGCTTCTCATCGGAGCTTTTTATTTTTGTGTAGCTTGAGGTTTGTTTTTTTATTTGAACGTTTTGTCCACCGGTCGTGGTGTAGCTCTGGACCCAGTTTTGGGCATTGGTTCCCTTCAGGCCTTGGTCCGCTATGGGTGATGCCTGTGCTCCTCGCTATGGACTACAGCGAGCTCGTTGCTCTTTGAACGTCAGGGTTGTCCAGCGCTCTGTACTTGGCGCGGTGTTCTGAGCGATGTTGCCTGGTGGTGTCGCAGTGGCTGTGCAAGTGGTTTGGGACATACCAATGCTCTGTGTGGAGGTGCTTCTGTGCTCGCTTTATGGATCCATGGTGCGGTTGGTCCGAGCAATGTTGCCTGGCGGCAGCATGGCGGCTGTTCAGGCAGTGTGGGATTTATCTTCATGTGCCTTTTGGTGGGACTGTGGTAGCTACGCCATTGGAATTACATCCTGACCCTCTTTTGGTGGACATTTTTCCCTTCCTTCCCTAATTGTAAAGCGACCTTGGGTGTGAGAAAGGCGCTATATAAATTGAAATTATGGCCTTTTTTTTTAATCCATGTGGTCAGTGCCAGATATTTGCCTTTACCTAAGCAGTTCAAGCAAGTTTGTTTCTGAGATCACAGTCCACCAACTGCTTGTGTGTGTGGGAATGGTTGTGCGTGGTGTTCTATTTTAGATTCTAAAGAGGGAAGAGCAGGTAGGGTTTAATGGATCGCTGTAGAGGCTGGAGGTCTAGTTAATCTGCCACACCACACCCCACAAACACACAAAATATCCACAGCACCAGCCACTCATTTATGTATGCATTACGGGCAAGACTTCACATCCCATATTCAGCTGCATTAGTAACATGTACCCTGACTCACAAAGTCACTAATGATTCAACATCACTGACGTAATGGTCTATTTAATTCATTTACATGCACTTAAATTGGTTCTCTTATAGTCAAGAGAGACACACGTAAACATTAAAGATACACAATTTGAGCCAACCATCAGACGTTAAGCAACCTTTGGTGGTAGGCAGGTGCAACAAATTGAGGACAGGCAGACATTTCACACAACATACTCTGCAGCAAATCAGGGTCGGTATTATCTGTATTAAAAATACATGCAATAAATTTAGAGAAAAAAAGAAAAAAAAAAAAAAAGGTCATAAGCAACCAACCTACACTTCTGAGTAATCTCTGGAAAGACTAAACAGAAAGGGAAAAAAAATAACAGCAAACTTACAGTATGTCCCTCGGCTGCTAATTACTGAAGAGTCTTCATCAGGGAACAATTAACAGGTTTAAATGCAGAGTAAACAGGGGAAAGTGTGCGACCCTTCAAGAGTTATCAACTGTGCAGAACGTCAGTCAAAGACCAAGTGACAGGAGAGCAAGGAGCCACGTATTGTAGACATGTGCATGCACCCCCCTCCACCCACCCCTGAAGAAAAACGAGATGCAGCGAGCTCCACACACTTCAGGGAGGAATCAAAAGCATAAATATAGCAACACGGTGCTTTCCCACCACTGCCTCACCATGCCAACAACTATGGGCAGGCAATTTAAGGTGAGGGAGTGAGAAACGCAAACTGGAACATGAGGTCAGATGAACACAGGCCAGGGTCACACAAATGACCAAGGTCTAACCTCAAGTGTATGCATGTGGCTGGTGAGACTCTTGGTAAGCAATTTAAACAAATGGCTTTCACAGACAGACTTGATCTTGTACTCACGCCTAAGTTGACTGGGGGGAAAAAAAAAAAAAAAAAAGTGTAATGTTTGAGCTTGAATTTTTTTTTTTTTTAAACCATCTTGAGTAGCACTATAGGTGTTTTCATTCCTTCCTAACGCCAATCCATCGAAGGGCACAATGTGCTCACACATTAACACCTAGGGGCAATTTAGCAAAGGGAATCCACCTACTGGGAGATTCTTGGAGATGGGAGGAAACTGGAGAACCTGGAGGAAACCCACATGGACACAATGTGAAACACTATACAGACAGTATCCTGAGTTCAGGAATGAACCAGGGATCCTGAAGAAGTAGAAACTGTGCCACCACTATATAGTTTGTGTGCCACAAGTGCTATGAAAATAAATATATATATATATATATATATATATATATATATATATATATATATATATATATATATATATATATATATATATATATTTTTTTTTTTTTTTTTTTTGGGGGGGGGGGGGGTGTTTAACAAACAAAAGTGAAAATGTAATACAAACAATTGGTATCCATTACTGTGGTGGCATGGTGGTGTAGTGGTTAGCACTGTCGCCTCACAGCAAGAAGGTCCTGGGTTCGAGCCCAGCGGCCAACGGGGGCCTTTCTGTGTGGAGTTTGCATGCTCTCCTCATGTCTGCGTGGGTTTCCTCTGGGTGCTCCGGTTTCCCCCCCACAATCCAAAAGACATGCAGTTAGGTTAATAGGGGACGGCCTTGAGCTGAAGTGCCCAAGAGTGGCGCCGCACACGTACGCAGCGGCTTTGCTCTCCTATGATCAACTAAATTTCGTTGTACATTTGTACAGTGACAAAGGCATTCTATTCTGTGAGGAACAATTGATTGCTCAGTGTTTTTTTTTTTTTAACACTAGTAAGATTTTTACTCTTAGAAAAGACCATCTGGAAAGTTCAGTCAGTATTACTGGACATTAACCAACAAGATACTACTGAAGATCATTTTTCATTTAAACCTCACAGAACCAAGCGTGGGCAGCACGGTGGTGTAGTGGTTAGCGCTGTCGCCTCACAGCAAGAAGGTCCGGGTTCGAGCCCCGTGGCCGGCGAGGGCCTTTCTGTGCAGAGTTTGCACGTTCTCCCCGTGGGTTTCCTCCGGGTGCTCCGGTTTCCCCCACAGTCCAAAGACATGCAGGTTAGGTTAACTGGTGACTCTAAAAATTGACCGTGAGTGTGAATGGTTGTCGGTGTCTGTGTGTCAGCCCTCTGATGGCCTGGCGACTTGTCCAGGGTGTACCCCGCCTATCGCCTGTAGTCAGCTGGGATAAGCTCCAGCTTGCCTGCAACCCTGTAAAACAGGATAAAGCAGCTACAGATAATGAAAGGAGACCTCACAGAACCAAGCGTGAGAAACTTATATAAAAACAGCCTTTTCCTACACTATAGCTCCATCTAGTGTGCACATGCACACATTAAACAAGATCAACTTCGATTTTATTGCTGTAACTACAAACATTAACAGAATCCATTAGGAATCTCAGAAGTGGCGGGGGAGATCAATCTGAGCAAAAGTGCCTGTGTGGTTCTCTAACGTAAACGGTCTTCGTAAGCCATGAGAAAATATTCACATTCGAATCTCGACTGTCCAAAAGCCAAGGAAGATAAAGCAGTAAAATGTGTATCCACTTAAAACATGACCACATGAGAGAATGTGCATTCCAAAATTACCGCACAGCATCATTTGCCAAAAATAAAAAACTTCTACTTTCATATTCACAAAAGCTGAATACAGGCTTGTTTCATTCACTGTACTGTACCACTGGACACACAAGAGCTGAAAGAGGTTCTTTTGTGCACTTTCCATGTCTCAGATCTCCTCACTCATTTACGTCACTGGTTCCTTTCACGATTGCTTTATTCTTCCGAAGCTACACTGAAGCTTGTATTCAGATGAGAATGTCTGCATAATGCTGCTTGCTGTAGGTGGGTCTGTAATCAAGACAACTACACATTTTGTATTACACACGCTTGGCATTTGCTCTATGCAGCGTTAGCATATGAGCGACGTGAACATCAGTAGACAGTCGATCAGGACTCATTTCTCACTCAGTCATGCACATCAGATTGTAGATACATGACCGACATTAGTGCAGACAGGAAATGGTGAAGTTAGTGCTGAGCCTTCTAGCTTAGACAGCATTTAAATGAGCTGATTTGTGTAAAAGCTTGTGCATTATGACCAACACTTAAATCTAAATTTAAGCTGTAGCCTGCAAGACTCTAAGCTCATTTTTGTTCTATACTATACATAGTGTCAGCAATGACAAGTTAATTTAGAAATTACTTATTTAAAAATTTTCCATACCTGTCGCAACTTCTGATTTGGGATTGTAGTTCCTGTGTGGACATCAAACAAATGCAGGTTTATATTTATTTTAATACCTCAAGACTCATGAACCATTTTTTGTGAGAGGAAGATGGAAACCCTTTGAGGGCAAACTAAAAAAGCAGACAAATTACAAAAATAATGGAAAAAAATTCTCATCTTGACCATTTCTTTCACACAGGACAGCTATCCTTCAGTAACGGGCATGTAAAGGAACTCAAAAGCAACCTTGTTTGTGCCTTTTGACTTTTCTCTGAAAGACCTTCTGCATCTTATGATGCTTTACAATGAGCCATGCCACCAACTCGTAGCTGTCCAGATCATCTAAATGGGTCGCCAAAGGAGCTCTGAACCCCATTACTGCATAATAAACGACATACAGACCCAGAATGAGAGCCAGATGAGAGAAGCCAAGCCTCATCTCAGGATAATCGCATTGGGCTGTTTTCTACTCCTTAAAAAACAGACAAGACACCGTGAACAGGAAAACATACAGACATAGGACAAATCGATGGCTCTATTGTGCTATGCATTTTGCTGGCATGGTTAAAGTTCACTTGCCCCATGAGAGGAAAGTGTCACTGCAAAATCAAGACCAAAAAAAAAAAAGTTATTCCAACATCTTTATCCCATGAAGGGTCCGTTCCAGGATGAAAACGTCAACCCAGTGAAATGTTTTGATGAGGATGAATTATTTTCAAGTCACATGTTATGGCCTTCACAAATCACCAGAGCCACATCCAGTTGAAAACTTGACATTTTAGACGGATGGTTTGAATACATTTTAGGAATAATCAGTGTTCATGTTTCCATTACACTTCCAGAGACAAGTAGATCATGCTGGCCTAACACCCTACTAAAAGACTAATTCAAACTGAAGACTGGGGGGGGGGGGGGGGGGGGACCCCAACCCAAACATGATGTGGTGATGTTAGCCCTCATGTATGGACTTGGTATTTACCAGGTTCAACAGTAAACAGAGGACTCGTATAGCAAGGAGCAGAAATGGATGGACACATAAGGGCCGTTTCACAATCATGGTTGCTTTTTTGAAGAACGCCAACTAACTCCTGCAACTAGGTCGTGTGCGCGCACTGGAGTTTTATACCTTATTTTACAGGGACACATTTGCCCTACCAACAGCACTACATGTCCAGGGTGTCTGCAGGCTTGAACAAGTTCAATTTAAGACTTTTTAAGACCTTTTTAAGACCATAGCAGGTTAAATTTAAGACTTATGCCGCACAAAAAAAAAGAAAATTGGGAGAGCCTGAATTACTTTCGAAATAACAAAATTTATCATCATTCACCAATGAACTCATTACATCCCTAGGGTGCGCTCTTGCATAATGAGGAACTACAGGCATGTGAGAAAATTAGGACACCCCATTAAATAATCAGCTTTTTATTTAGAAATGGTACACATACCAATATCCAGGCATGTTTTTATGTATTTTTCAAAAAGAAAGTGATTTGATTGCAATTTAACAACAAAAATGAACATTGTTTGACAAATCCAAAAAAAGAAAAAAAATAAAGTATGTATTTCAATGGAGGAAAAAGTTAGGACACCCTACCCCCTAGTAGCTAGTGTTGCCCCCTTTGGCTGATATAACTTCAACGAGACGCATTTTGTAGCCTTTTACCAGTCTCTGACATCGATCAGGAGAAAGTTTGGCCCACTCCTCAATGCAGAATTCTTTTAGCTGTGAGATGTTTGAGGGGTGTCTTGCATGTACAGCCCGTTTCAAGTCACCCCACAGCATTTCGATGGGATTAAGATCAGGGCTTTGACTTGGCCATTCCAGGACTCTCCACTTCTTTTTTAGCCAGTCCTTGGTGGATTTGCTGGTATGCTTTGGGTCATTGTCTTGTTGCAGTATCCAGTTACGCTTCAGCTTTAATTTTTTGACAGATGGTTTCACATTTTCTTCAAGCACCCTCTGATACACAGTAGAATTCATGGTGGATTCTATGATGGTGAGTTGGCCAGGTCCTGCTGCAGCAAAGCATCCCCAAACCATGACACTGCCCCCTCCATGCTTTACAGTTGGTATGAGGTTCTTTTCTTGGAAGGCTGTATTTGGTTTACGCCAAACATGTCTTCTGTTCTGGTGTCCAAATAATTCAATTTTAGACTCATCTGTCCAAAGAACCTTATTCCAGAAGTCGTGGTCTTTGTCTATGTTCTCTCTGGCAAACTTCAGTCTGGCCTTGATGTTTTTTTTTAGAGAGCAAAGGTTTCTTCCTTGCACACCTCCCATGCAAGTCACACTTGTGCAGTCTCTTTCTGATGGTAGAGTCGTGCACTTTCACATTGACAGTTGCCAGAACCTGCTGTAATTCCCTTGATGACACTTTAGGATTTTTCAGGACCTCTTTGACCATCTTGCGTTCTGCTCTTGGGGTAAACTTGCTCGGACGGCCAGATCTTGGCATGGTGGCAGTTGTTTTAAATGTCCTCCACTTGTAAATAATTTTGCGAATGGTGGAATGGCTAATGTTAAATGCTTTTGAAATCTTTTTGAATCCTTTACCAGAGTCGTAAGCGGCCACAATCTTCTTTCTGAGGGCATCAGGAAGCTCTTTAGACCTCACCATGGCGCTCACCTCAACATCCCAACTGTCAGGGCCACACCAAACTAAATTTGAGGTTTAAATAGGGCAAGGCTCCATTCAAATGCTGGGTAACGATGTACTAATCATGTGCACCTGACGTGATGCACCTGTTTGGGATTTTCAACATTTTAAGAGGGATAATATAGGGGGGTGTCCTAATTTATTCCTCACCAGAAATTGCATTATTTTTTAATTAAATTTTACAGAAAGTTTTAAAAAGGCTTTTCTTATTTTTTTATTGTTTAGTTATATTACTTGGATCCCTCATTTTAATTAAAATTTACATTAAATACCCATATGTCCAAATATATTTTAAAATACACAGGATTTCATGAGGTGTCCTAATTTTTTCACATGCCTGTAAGTTGCAGTGGAGCCAAAGACATCCCGCAAATCACTTGAGGCATTCGATTCCGTACGGTTTGCGTGTTGTAGCGTTACAGTTTGCACGGAGTTAGCTGATACACCGTCTTGAGATGTGCTTGGACCTGACAACGGTGAACAAAATTGAGTGATGGCATGCGACTGTTGCAGACTTTTATGGCAGCCTGGTGCTTCTCCGCTTTCGCGTGCGATTCCGGTGCCTTTACACCCAGGGTGCCGAGTTTGAGTGTTCTTTTGCACAATGTGCAGTACGCCTCAAACGGATTGTTTGGTACATGTTTTAACCAGTCTACGAAATCACTGCGTTCAAGCCAGCAGTCGTTAAACTTGCATTTGCCCATTTTGCTACAAACCGTGACAATAGGGCTGTGTGATATGGGAAAAAATGAATATCCCGATACATTTTCTCCATTTCACGATATACATCTCGATATATTTAAATCTCCTCTAAAGGACCCCATGAAATCTAACTTTCACTCTTTACTGTTTTCACTACAGTCCCTGCAGATTAAATAACATTCTTGGTTAACTCTACAGGTGGTTTTCAACAACACATTTTAAATTTTCATGTTGGTGATTAATCACAATTGAATTGAAATAAGTATTTTTATTCAACAAAGATGTGGCACAAACTGCAAAAACAATCTTGAAAATTGCAACAAAGGGGCAACACAATACAGAGCTGCTCAGAGCTCAAACCAATAAAGTGCAAACTCAACACTGAGAAAGACATTTAGCCTAAATAAGAAAAGTGCTCATTCATTAAATTATTTTAAAAAATAGATCTCCAAGCTATTAACCTGACTACTGAGAACCACTGGAACATTCACAATAGAGAGAGATTGAGGGAGAGAAGAGAGAGATCTGCAAAACAATTTTTCTCTTTGCACACTTTTGAACTGAATGTTTTCTGGCTCTGCCTCTCAGATGTGTATAATTCCGGTACTGCCTTCTCTGTAAAATGTCTGCGACCAGGCAACTCATGTTTGGGATCGAGTGTGTTTAGTAATTTTTGGAAGCCTGTTTTTTCCACTATACTAACTGGGATCATGTCTTCGGCAATGAAGTTAGTGATTGCATCCGTTATAGCTCTCCATCTCTGACTCGGTTTCTCATATGGGGTGGCTTTGGAGAACAAGGCCGCTATGATCATTTGTTTAGCTTGTGTGGGGGTTTTAGCTCGTGGGCAAGTAGTTCGGAGTTTAAGAGACTCTTCATACAGTACTGGGTGAGTTTTCAGGTGATGGAACATATTTGTCGTGCTGCTGCCTTTCGTGATGACAGGTTTTTTTGCACACTTTACAAACTGGCATTTGCTGTTCCATGTCCTCCTCGCGATATCCAAAAAATGCCAGATGACTGACCCCTTACTAGTTCTTTTAGGAGCCAATTCGTCTGCTTCCATTTTTAATTTGTCACTGAAATTGACAGAGCTTACATAGTAGCCTACGCAACACCAGCAATTGCACGAACTGAGTCAGCGCTGTAAACCGGAAGTAGGAAATCTTCCCACCGGCAGGGTTGCCAGATACTGCTGACGTTTTCCAGCCCAAAATATGTTCAAAACCCGCTAAAACGCACTTAAAACCGCCCAATCTGGCAACACAACCGAAACTAGAAAATCTTCCCGGAAGTTCCTTTCAGCACCGAGATGCTAACCAATCCCGGGTGACATCTAGGTGCTGAAAGGAACTTCCGGGAAGATTTTCTACATGCAGAATAATTCTGCACGTAACCTAGGTCTTAAATTATCCAAATGAGATTTTAGACCAACAGTGCAAAATATCTCTGTATTTTAGACTTTTTTAGGCCTAAAATTGAAAATGTGTAATTTTAGACTTTTTTAGACTCCGCGGACACCCTCATGTCTCACGTTCTTATAAACGTATGTTTGTAAGAGTCAAATGCGGGCTCAGTTTTGACCTTGTGGTTATTTCATTTAATTCTACTTTAATTATTACACTTTGATTTTACTGGTTAAAATTCTGAATTGCATTTTAGCACTAACTAGGTTTTACTTTGGGACGTATACGTTTCACAGTAGAAAAATATTTAAGAGGAAGTTACTTTTTTTTTGTAAACTAAGTGCCTCTGACAGGATCCTTTATCCATCAAAAAAAAAAAAAGTCCTCTCTGGAAAACAAACACTCACCATATGATGAGGTTGTAAATGATTAAGAAAGTATTTGTCTCTTTTTGAAGCAGAATACTCTGTTGCACAGTAAAAAAACAGCACTTGAAACAGATGTGACACATTTGCAGCAGAACTTCACATGCGGTTGAAATGTGAGTTCGTCAAAGTGTCCTCTCTGGAAAACCACAAGGATAGTCACCACTTCAGTGATTACAGTCACCATGTACAAACACTGCTGCATACCATTTGAAAAACGTCTCACACGAAGTTTTTTCACTTTGTATACCTTTACTCTTGTGGACTATAAGAAAAGTGGGTCAATTTTAGAGACGCACTACACTACCGTTCAAAAGTTTGGGGTCACCCAGACAATTTTGTGTTTTCCATGAAAAGTCACTTTTATTTACCACCATAAGTTGTAAAATGAATAGAAAATATAGTCAAGACATTTTTCTGACCATTTTGAGCATTTAATCGACCCCACAAATGTGATGCTCCAGAAACTCAATCTGCTCAAAGGAAGGGCAGTTTTATAGCTTCTGTAAAGAGCTTTTCAGCTGTGCTAACATGATTGTACAAGGGTTTTCTAATCATCCATTAGCCTTCTGAGGCAATGAGCAAACACATTGTACCATTAGAACACTGGAGTGAGAGTTGCTGGAAATGGGCCTCTATACACCTATGGAGATATTGCACCAAAAACCAGACATTTGCAGCTAGAATAGTCATTTACCACATTAGCAATGTATAGAGTGGATTTCTGATTAGTTTAAAGTGATCTTCATTGAAAAGAACAGTGCTTTTCTTTCAAAAATAAGGACATTTCAAAGTGACCCCAAACTTTTGAACGGTAGTGTATATGCCGTCTTCTCACCACAAGTAACATGAACAGTATAGGACCTGTACCTTTGAAATTCTGTACAGCTCATTTCCATCTCAAAAGTGTAATTTTTGGCAGCAGAGAAACACAAAAATGTGAGGTTTGATCTTTGGACTATTGTGGTCCTGAAAAAGTATACCCCCATTGTGAAACAGCCCATAAAATGAAAATTGCTTTGAGGAATTCTGAAGCCCTTTTCAGACAAACAAGTTTTAGCTTGGTACACAGTTTCCAGAGAAACAGGACACTTCAGACAAAAGCTTTCAGATGTGCAAGCAAAGTGCTTCTGAAATCAAGTACAATTACCCTGATTACCACGACCAGAGATTTTAAAAAAAGAACCCCTTTTAGCCAACTAGCATAACTGACGGCATACCACGGCAGATATTGTCCAAGGCTGGATTTAATTGGAGTGTGTTGCTTGTGTACATCCTCAGACGTTAACTGCACGATGCAATATAGCACCATGCAACACCAACACTGACTAAACAAGGATTCTCTCTCAAAATCACATACATGGTTACATTTCTAGACTTCTTGACCACTGGTTCTCTTAATGTTTAACACGAATTTTAAAAATCACGTCTCTTTCAAACCTACTGAAAGGTCCGTTTTGCATACCAGCCTTCTGGATTTTCTAGATTAATAAATACTTTTAAACATAAGGTCCGAGTTTTTGATTTGAGATGTGGCTCATGACAATCATAGCAGGAAGTTTCAAAGAGAAACAGAGCTCAGCGTGTTTAACGTCGACATGCATTAAAATTATTAAACAGTTTTGTTTGACTTTGAATCCAAATGACATGGATGTTTTGGGCTTCGATATGCCATCTAGTGGACATTGCTTTTAAATCTTCCAGACTCCCATAAGAAGGTGAGTATGTAAACAAAGAGTAACCATTGACCACATTTCTACACAGCAACTGGCAAACATGCAGCTGCTGTACACATTAGATCAGACTGTTCCTCTTCTTTCTGAAAACAGATGTGACCGATAGAACATCCTACATCACAGCTGCTTGGAGTTCAGCATTGTTCTTTATGAACCAAAAGCAAATACTGACCACTTTCTTCATCAGAGGTCTTCGTGGCTAGATTTGATTTGTGTTTGACAAGCCGGGGGTGGGGTGTACTAAAACTGTCTCTACAAATTCTCCATGGTAACATGAGATGCCTCACTTTATATAGAACATGGATAAAGCGGCTAGAGAGGAGATAACATCTTTCACAGGTCGGATCATATTTTTAAAATCACCGTTTAAATGATTGCAAGTGTCACCTGTATTTGTCAAGATGCTTTACTCACTCACGCTCTAAAGATGGAATCCCTGTGTGTAAAAAAATAAATAAATAAAATCCAAGATCAACTGTGAGCTACTGCTCACTTATGTATACCCCTGCTCTCGCTTGGATCAGAAAATCCACACCATGTTTTGTACAACCCCGATTCCAAAAAAAGTTGGGACAAAGTACAGATTGTAAATAAAAACGGAATGCAATGATGTGGAAGTTTCAAAATTCCATATTTTATTCAGAATAGAACATAGATGACAAATGTTTAAACTGAGAAAATGTATATCATTTAAAGAGAAAAATTGGGTGATTTTAAATTTCATGACAACACCACCTCAAAAAAGTTGGGACAAGGCCATGTTTCCCACTGTGAGACATCCCCTTTTCTCTTTACAACAGTCTGTAAACGTCTGGGGACTGAGGAGACAAGTTGCTCAAGTTTAGGGATAGGAATGTTAACCCATTCTTGTCTAATGTAGGATTCTAGTTGCTCAACTGTCTTGGGTCTTTTTTGTCGTATCTTCCGTTTTATAATGCGCCAAATGTTTTCTATGGGTGAAAAGATCTGGACTGCAGGCTGGCCAGTTCAGTACCCGGACCCTTCTTCTACGCAGCCATGATGCTGTAATTGATGCAGTATGTGGTTTGGCATTGTCATGTTGGAAAATGCAAGGTCTTCCCTGAAAGAGACGTCGTCTGGATGGGAGCACATGTTGCTCTAGAACCTGGATATACCTTTCAGCATTGATGGTGTCTTTCCAGATGTGTAAGCTGCCCGTGCCACATGCACTAATGCAACCCCATACCATCAGAGATGCAGGCTTCTGGGGCGTCGTGGCTCAGGTGGATAAGGTGCCGTACCATAAATCCGGGGACCCGGGGTCGATTCCGACCCGAGGTAATTTCCCGATCCCTCCCCATCTCTCTCCCGCTCATTTCCTGTCTCTACACGGTCCTATCCAATAAAGGTGGAAAAAGCCCAAAAATAGAGATGCAGGCTTCTGAACTGAGCACTGATAACTTGGGTCGTCCTTCTCCTCTTTAGTCCGAATGACACGGCATCCCTGATTTCCATAAAGAACTTCAAATTTTGATTTTTCTGACCACAGAACAGTTTTCCACTTTGCCACAGTCCATTTTAAAGGAGCCTTGGCCCAGAGAAGACGTCTGCGCTTCTGGATCATGTTTAGATACGGCTTCTTCTTTGAACTATTGGAATTTTAGCTGGCAACGGCGGATGGCACGGTGAATTGTGTTCACAGAATGTTCTCTGGAAATATTCCTGAGCCCATTTTGTGATTTCCAATACAGAAGCATGCCTGTATGTGATGCAGTGCCGTCTAAGGGCCTGAAGATCACGGGCACCCAGTATGGTTTTCCGGCCTTGACCCTTACGCACAGAGACTCTTCCAGATTCTCTGAATCTTTTGATGATATTATGCACTGTAGATGATATGTTCAAACTCTTTGCAATTTTACACTGTCGAACTCCTTTCTGATATTGCTCCACTATTTGTCGGCACAGAATTGGGGGGGATTGGTGATCCTCTTCCCATCTTTACTTCTAAGAGCCGCTGCCACTTCAAGATGCTCTTTTTATACCCAGTCATGTTAATGACCTATTGCCAATTGACCTAATGAGTTGCAATTTGGTCCTCCAGCTGTTCCTTTTTTTGTACCTTTAACTTTTCCAGCCTCTTATTGCCCCTGTCCCAACTTTGAGATGTGTTGCCGTCATGAAATTTCAAAATGTCTCACTTTCGACATTTGATATGTTATCTATGTTCTATTGTGAATACAGTATCAGTTTTTGAGATTTGTAAATTATTGCATTCTGTTTTTATTTACAATTTGTACTTTGTCCCAACTTTTTTGGAATCGGGGTTGTAAAAACCTTAAGTTGGCAAACAGGAAGTTGATGTGGGACAGATCTGAAAACTGTATACACCAGTATAGAACCCCAAGCTCCATACCAAATATCAAGCAGTTGCAATTTGTAGTTGCTGAGGGAAAAAAAGTGTTAAGAAAACTTTGTAAATCCATGCTGCGCGTTTCGTAAATGCATTCAGTCGGTAAACAGAAAGTTGATGTGCGGCAGACCTGAAAACAGCATGCATGGTATAGAACCCCAAGCTGAAGTTTGATACCAAGTGGCTGATTTGTGGTTGCTGAGAAAAAGTCTGGTTTTGAATGGACGGAAATACGGACAGCTGGACGGACAGAGGTAAACCAGTATTAACACCCCCCCCCCCCCCCCCCGGGAGCGGGGGTATAAACAAATTGCTATCAAAGATTTGTAACATCAGAAATATGAATTTAACCACTGACACCATGAAAATTATCTACATATGAATGAGACCTTTGTCCTTTTTGAAATAAGGACAAAAAACACACCAAGTTTACAAATCTCAGGCTAAGAAATGCCCTGAAGGCTGGCAACCACACAAACAAATTATACTAACTGCAGCCATTTCAGATTATGTTAAAACTTAAAGAAATGGGCAAATGGAAATATACACTCTCCATTAGGAACACCTGTATTTCTTGCCTTGCACTACCACAGCATGACTGGCTGATTAGGAACTAATCAAGTGGCCCAACATTTCTAGTCATCTTTTCTGATGCGTGATACTTTGGAAGACTACGCAGAGAGACATTTGCTACCCAAGAGCTAGTATCAGCTCAATGTTTAATTTGAATAGTGGGACAAGCTGCTATAGGCTGAATACACTGTCATATGCAAAACATGTTCATACTAGTAGTGACCTGAAAACCAATGATGAGAAATTCAAAGTCAGCTTAGTTTACTTATAGCTTGCCTAGTTTAGCTGCAGCTTGCCTAGTCTACAACCTCCCTCGTTCTTCCCACGTCACCCATCTGCTTGCCGAACTGCACTGGCTACCTATCGCAGCTTGCATCAAATTTAAAGACATTGGGGCTAGCTTACCAGGCTCTCAAGGGGTTAGGGCCAGCATACCTCCAGAGTCTGATCCACCGCTACATGCCAGCCAGATCCCTACGCTCCACCACTACTGGTCACCTGGCCCCTCCTCCTCTGCTCCTGCCCAGCCCACTCACTACTGTCTGTCCCAGTTCCCTATTGGTAGAATGAGGCTACATCCACACGACAACGAGATTTTTTTAGCGGGTTTAAAAAAAAAAAAAAAAAAAAGCGTCCACATAGGCAACGGATCAGTAAAATAATCAGGTACATATGGCAACGCAATGCTTGCTGAAAACGATGCAATACACATGCCACACCTCTACGTGCGCTGTAAGACAGTCCCATCAGAGACACCAGAACAATAGAAGTAGGACGCATGCGCATAAACCCCTTCTTCTACCCGGCGTGATGACTTGTTCTAGTCATGTGGTTGTGACGTCATCATAAACAAATCCGTTCTACTCATCCAGACGACTTCGCAACGGCATCGTTGCCAGATTTTTCCATTCTGGAAACCATTCTCAAAAAAATAGTTTTGGGGCACCCAAAACGCCGGTGCCGTGTGGATGCCAGGTCGAAATGATAAACAATTTTATCGGATTCACCTGAATCCGTTGCCGTGTGGACAGGGCCTGATTTTTCCCATTGAGGTCAGAACTGCTGACTCCCTGACCACCTTCAAGCGCAGACTGAAGACCCACCTCTTCAGGCTGTGCCTCTCCCCTTCCTCCCTGCCCACTGTGTAACGGTGCTTTGGTCTAGATCAATCCAGGTTGTGTATGGTCTAGCCTGGGGTTAGCCATTTTGAGTTCTCCATTTAGTTGTACTTTATATGGTTGGTTTGTTTCCTTGGTTGTTTGACTATTGGTACTTCAACAGAATATTACACTAGGTTTTGCCGTCACTTGTTCAGCACTTCACGTACCTGACTTCTGTACTCGTTATACATCGCTCTGGATAAGATGGTCTGCTAAATACCATGTAATGTAGCTTAGCTTTCATACTTGGGCCATATGGAGAGTGAGTGAGTGAGTGAGTGAGTGAGTGTGTGTGTGTGTGTGTGGGGGGGGGGGGGGGGTATTTAAAGCTCAATTCTTACATGCCATTACAGGTAGTTCCACTTGACCCATCTCTACACAAACTTAGCATCTCCATTCACCCCCCAAAAAAGCCACAAAAATCCACTTTATTATATGGGTTCATTAAGCAAACTTGTGCTATACATTTATTTAAAAAAAAAATCTCACTAGAATACCAACAGAGGTCTGACATCCTCTTTGTATTTATGCATGCACACATTTATAGAACACCGAGTGAAGAGAGAGTGTTTTGATGAGGACACATGCACTTTGCCTTGGGCAGCAGTTTGGTTGTGCCCCAGATGTGGCTGTTTTTCACTCTGACAGAGGAAAAATAAAGGCGACTTAATTGAAAAATCATGTTTTGCTCTCCAAACAGAATAAAAGTCACATGAAGCCCAAGCATTAGACAACAGCCAACACAAAAGCACTTATTACCAGTACTGATGCATGAGTGTTATTGCACTTTATAATAATTTTGCTGCATAATTTAATACACTTCATATTTATTTCTGTGCTGAGACAAATTAATGAAATTTCGTTCAGTGTACACTTGTTGCATACTGAATGACAAAGGTTGTCCAAGTCTAACTGAGCAAGTTTGCTATTGTCATCTTGTGATGTAGCTAGCAGCTAAACCTCTGTCGAAATGGGCCAACTTGACTTCTCAAAAGCTAGCGAGTCAACAAATGTAATTTCTCCCCCTGACTCCCTCCAACGGGTGGCACGGTGGTGTAGTGGTTCGCGCTGTCGCCTCACAGCAAGAAGGTCCAGGTTCGAGCCCCGGGGCCAACAAGGGCCTTTCTGTGTGGAGTTTGCACAGAAAGTTTCCTCCGGGTGCTCCGGTTTCCCCCGCAGTCCAAAGACACGCAGGTTAGGTTAACTGGTGACTCTAAATTGACCGTAGGTGAGAATGTGAATGGTTGTCTGTGTCAGCCCTGTGATGACCTGGCAACTTGTCCAAGATGTACCCCGCCTTTCGCCCATAGTCAGCTGAGATAGGCTCCAGCTTGCCTGCGACCCTGTAGAACAGGATAAAGCGGCTAGAGATAATGAGATGAGACTTCCTCCAACAGCAGCATCTTCCGTCCCTTCACCTTGACCACCATACTGAATAAGCTTATTTTTAAATCAGTAGTGTTGTTGGCTGATTTTGGAAGCTGGCCAGGGTGCCCCAAGACAATACACAGTTCACACGGTGCCATAAAGCATTACACAGTTCTCGCAAGTGGTCTCAGGCACGCCCCATCAGTATTACATAGTGCTATAACTGGTGAACCAGGCGTGAACTCCGAATGAAAGACAAGCCAGTCTCCCTAGAACAAGTCGATGTACCATCAAAATGATTTTGAAGCTGATATTTTAAGACAAAGTTCCTACCTCATGTTGCTTTAAGTGAATGCAAACCTTGCAAATGGGGCAATAACTCAGATTTTTCCATTTTGCAAGGGAGCGGTATTTCCTTTTTGCAGTGACCCGTTTATAACACCATCAAATAAAGAAAACGAATGGCAAGCGCAGTACTCCCTAAAACGACTACACGTAAGCACTTTTTCCAGCTCCAGTAATCCATGATGTAAAGCCAGAGTGGCTCATTAGTGATCAGCACATCTGTGCACCTTATGTTTGCTCAGTGTGTCCATAGACATGTGTAATGAAAGAGTCTTGCACTTCTACTGATTCTTACAGTCTTAGACTTTAGGTGCATTATAACAAAGCATTGCATGTCTGAGGAGCAGCGAACAAAATACAACACTATAATAAGGAAATCACCCATACGAAAACAAAGGAATAAAGTCCACTAATATACACACCC